>NW_004567116.1:43106767-43109243 GCF_000260355.1 Condylura cristata | reverse complement strand
GAGGAAGTACACTGCTGAGGGGAGCAGCGGGCGGGTCAGGAGAGGTCTGCCACGCCATGTGGTCACCTCCGGGGCAGACGGGAATCGAACTCATGCGGAAGCGGCTTTAGATTCTCAGTGCAGTGCTTTAACCCGCTGCGCCACGAATTGGGCTTTTTTAATGGTATGGGCAATGCTTCTATCTGGACAGAAAGTAAATTTCTAACTCATAGGAAATAAATCAACATGTTTATAATGATTGTTTTAGAAAGGTGAACTCATAGGTGAATTTTCTATTAACATCCCTCTCTACATCCTAGAGATTCTGTTACTAATGAAAAACTAGAAAGCCCTCACCGCAACTATGTAGTGATGGTAGCTGTTGGGAAGGGTTATCTCTTGTGAGGTCTGAACCCCTCCAGGCACCCCCAGGAATGGTTCAGAGGAACCACACTTCTTTAATACAGGAGACAGAAAGTCCAGATTCTCTCCTAGCCTATCACTGTGGAATTTGTACCAGCCATCACCTTCCCTGGGATAAATGCAAGTGAGGTGCTGAACCCCACATTGGGGTGCAAGGCCCCTCCTCGCTGTGGCATCCTGAGAAACATGAATGTATTAAAGAGACCTGGACATGCCCTGGGAAGGCTGAGCTGTGGTTTGTCTCCAAATGTGGGGTGTTGGTGAGTTCAGGGTTTCAATGTGTCTTTCAGTATTCAGGGCACAGGTCAGCCAACTCAGAAGCAGAGCCATGGGATACAGCAGTAGGAGGGGCTGTCACCCTGGAGTCAAGGTCATTGTTTAGATGAATGGTTTGTAAATGGGAGAAAGCTCACAAAGGGCCTAGAATCCAACCATACTCCAATGCTGCAGGCCGAAGACCTTATCCCTAGTCCTAGAAGCCCTTTCTATCATTTCAGTATAGAATTTGAACCCTCTTCTTTGGGTTTTTATGGATGATTTATTACAAAGGTATCATCGATTAAGTCCCTGGTCATTGCTGATTGAACTCAAACTCTAGTCCACTCCCCTCCACATAGGTCAGGGGTGGGACTGAAAGTCTTTAATTCTCTAATTACATGGATATCTCTCTGGCAGTCAGTTCCCATCCTTAGGTGCCTTCCAAAAGTCTCCTCATTAACATTAATATAACAAAAAATATCATTATCACTCTCAGCACTCAGGAGGTTCTAAAGATTTTAAGAGCTTTGTGCTGGAAACCAGGAGGTAGGCCAAATATGTATTTCTAGTTACAAATCCACAACATCACACTGCATTCCCAAGTTAGACCACTCAACCCTTGTTGGCACTCTCAATATCCTGAGCTTCCATGGTGAAAAGCACATCCTCTGAAATTTTTATTTTTTTAATTGTGTCTCTCTCATCAGATTGTGTTCGGTTGACTTTCATTCATCCTTGGTCAGTAGCTCAGGGTCATGTCAGCCCTTGTCTAGTTTTGTAAATAAAGTTTTATTGACACATGCCTATCCCTATAGTGTCTATGACTTGGTATACTCAATAACAGAAAGTTGAGCATTTGCAATAATAATTTGCCCACAAAAGCTATCTAACCCTTTTAAAAATATCTTGCCAACCTTTAGTGTATTAGTGTGTATTCATGTTTCCATAGCAAAAGTACCACAGACCTGGATACTTAAATAACAAGTGTTTTTCCATAGTTTTGGAGACTAAAAGTCTGAGATTCAGGAGTTATCAGCACTGACTTCTTGAGAAGCTTCTCTTTTCTAGTAGACGGACATTCCCCCCCTCCCCCCATTTTCTGGTCTTTTCTCAGTGTGTCCACCATTAAACTTATTTTTATAAGGTCATCAGTCATATCAGATTAAGGCTCACTCTAATGACCTCATTGTTACCTAATTACCTCTTTAAAGATCCTATTTCCAAATAGGATCATGTGGTTAGATACAGCTGGTTAAAAAAGTTCAACATATGAATTTGGGGGAGAAACAATTCAACCCAGAACATGTTGGTACAGACTGTAAATATTATCACATCAGCTGAGCCTTTGCACCCAGCATAGTTCTGGACACATAGTTTGTGCTCAACTCATGTGTTTCCCTCACTTTGAACTCAGTAGTCATATAAACACCTTTTCTAAAGTTCCAGTGGCTCATGAGGACAGTTCTACAGAAATGGAAATCAAAGATCTATTTATTTTAACATAATTCCAACATCCATCCTTTGGTTTCACACCTTCAGTTGTGTTCTTTTATAGGCTGGGCGTCACTGTGTTGTAAATTCCTCTAGAAAGTTCTTCCATTTTGAGTACTAACAGCAATGCGGAAGCTGAGAAGAAAAGGCATGAAGCCATAATGGAAATGCTACTGAAAGGGAGCCATGCCCAGACACCAGTATAAAGGGTGAGATGTGATTTTTACACATCTCAATTGTGAAATGCCAAACTCCTCAAAGAAAATCAGCTGTCATTCTCCTACTTGATATACTCAGAATAAAGTCTCAGAACCCACATTTTGCT
>NW_004567116.1:43073988-43106667 GCF_000260355.1 Condylura cristata | reverse complement strand
TCGAACTCATGCGGAAGCGGTTTTAGATTCTCAGTGCTGTGCTTTAACCCGCTGCGCCACCAGGGAGGGCCGGCATGTCTCTTTAACTGGCTTATTTTACTAAGCATAACACCCTCTAGATTCATCTATGTTATTGCAAGTAATGTGATTTTATCTTTTTAACTGGTATATAGTATTCTGATCAGTGTTTATCAGAGGGAGACTGGAACAAGGAGGCCAATTTTATGGTGAAACATAACACTGGACTTTTAGTGACCTTAATGTATTACATTTACTTAATGTAGTATATTATTCAGAGCTATAATACTTGCATGGAAAATAAGGACACTCTGCATTAAGCTGTAAGCTATGATATTATGGAAGACCTTCCTATTCTATATTAGACATGTCTGTACTATTTAAATTATTTACAAATATGTATTTGTGTTACCAGAAAAAATCTTAAAATATTTAAAAAAAAAAAGTAGAAGGAGATTTAAAGTATGTGTTAAATGAACTAGTATCTGCTGTCCTCAGAATCAGTTTCTGTTTGACACTTTCTGTTGTATCCATAAAAGAGACAGTAGTTTTCTAGGCTTTCCAAGTTGGGTCCAAGCATAATGATCCAAAATTGTTTGAGTCCCTGTCCCTAAATGAAAGCTCTCTCTGTAAAATGGATTATTTATTAAGAACTGAACCCACACTGTGGAAGAAACTACCCAAAGACCACTAATGGAAAGCTTAACATAAATTTGGCAATTCAATAACAAGTAACCCAAGCCCCCACAGCAAGGTACCTGAGAATCCCTCAGGGAAGCCATTGATAGCCCAGGAGCCGCCTCTAACTTGTTGAGTGACCCAGGAAAGCCTCTCCTCTTCCATGGCCATGGCTCCCTGAAGAGGATGTTTTCTGAAGTCCCTTGCCACTTGAAAATTTCTACATGTGGGCCCTCCCTGGTGGCACAGCAGGTTCAAGAACAGCACTGAGAAGCTAAAGCCACTTCAGCATGAGTTCAACCCTAGCCCCGGGGGTGACCCATATGTAACTGCAGACCTCTCCTGACCCGCTGCTCCCCTCAGCAGTGTGCTTCATCGATCTGCCTGTTCTGCTCCCTACTCTCTCTCTGGTGGGTCCTCTCACTGCCCCTGCATCTCTAGCCTGTACTCCAGCTCTATATTCATAAATAAATAAATCTTTAACAAAAAAAAATTCTGGTTGCCCATGACTCCCTAAACAAGTTGGCTTCCAGTAAGTGACAGTGGAATCAGAGAGCATACTGAACAGAAGCAGGTGCTGGAGAAGTCTGAATATCACCAGCCCGAGACAGAGGGGGAGGAGACTTGGAGCCTCAGCATGATATGAGAAGCAGACCTTGTGTGTTAGATTAGTAAAAGGACCTGTCTCCTGGAGATTACCTGCTTAATTCCCAAGTCCAGAACAGCCATTTCTGAGGAAACGCTGACCTGTCACCCTCGCCTGGGGGTTTAGCCACCTCTCCCCAAGGTCCCACACCCCTTATGTCTTCCCTCAATTTCATTCTGACAACTGAAAAGATGACAGTGACAAGATGGGGACAGCCAAGGAAGATAAAAACAATGTGAATTGCAGAGATTGGGAGCTTATCGGCCAAACAGGACATGGGATATAAAAAGTAATCAACCTAAAGCTCTTATCAAAATCTCTCCCAGGGAAAGGTTTTAAAATTCTGTCATTGCTGAAGGAAAAATTATCGGATTATTATAAAGGCATTTCATTCACTATGTATTCTGTACACAGAATGCACGCTTTCATGCCAGGGGCTACAGGTAGTTTATGTCTTGAAAATAGGTTTGAGAATTTTAAGCATCGTATTCTTTTAAAAGAAGAGGTAAATAATATACACACACATTTACCAAGCCCACTACCATCGCAATAGTAATTATTTTGAATTCCCAAACATCATTCTAGGTCTTTTATATATGTTGTGTCATTTACTCCCTTCAACAGTTCTAGCATGTTTGATTTTTTTTTTTTAAGATTTATTTATTTGTGCATCAGAACTTGGGTACAGACCAGAGCTGCAGAGGCGGTGAGAGGATTCACCAGAGACAGAGTGGGGAGCAGAACAGGCCGACTGACGAAGTACACTGCTGAGGGGAGCAGTGGGCAGGCCAGGAGAGGTCTGCAGAGCCATGTGGGTCACTTCCGGGGCAGGCAGGGATGGAGCTCATGCTGAAGCATCTTCAGCTTCCTAGTGCTGTGCTTTAACCCGCTGTGCCACCAGGTAGGGCACCATGTTTGATTTTTACCATCTCTAGTTTACAGATCAAGAAGCAGAGACCTGGAGAAATTGCCCAAAGTCACACAAGTAAAACTGTCCCCTCTCGAAATTCCATGAGACACGTTAGTAAAACAAAACTCTTTCTCACTTTGGACTAAAAGTGAAGTGATATGATCAGTCACTGCAGGGCAGTGCAGTAGAAGAAAAAGCTTTTTACTGACCCAGTTCCCCCAGAGGAAGAGGCCCAGGGTGAGCCCCATAAATCTTCCTACACAATCCCAATATCCCTTACCTTCCCCACCCTCAAAATGTTGTTCACTGGTGGCGTGCCTTGAAATACTATATCTAATTTATACACTCAGCTAATTGTCCCTATGGGGCAATCTTCTTTAATTGCTCAAAGCATACCTGATACAGTCAGTCAGTGGATACAAAAGTAATATTGTGCTTGTGGAAAGTTAGCTGGGAGATGCTGTGAACTACCTGCTAACACAGCTATCTGGACACTACCAGAACGAACAGTATATTGAGTCCCGTATCCTGGAGCCAGAAGAGAGCATAAAGAGATTCAGATAAGCCCTTTCACCTAAAATGAAGACACTTAAGAGCCAGTGACTAGGGAGAGCAGGCCTAATTCACCAGCAAAGTCAATGGCAGGAGCTCCTTCCACCAAGCCAAGGCTCACAAAGTTTTTGTTATCCAGAGAAAACTATATTCGAGCAGCACTAAGATTCATCCCAGGGAATTGGGCTTTTTTTTTTTTTTTTAAAGATTTATTCATTTGTGCATACAGAACTGGGGTACAGGCCAGAGACTCAAGGGCGGCGAAAGACTTCACCAGAGACAGAGTGGGGAGCAGAACAGGCAGATCAACAAAGTATGCTGCTGAGGGGAGCAGCAGGAGAGACAAGAGAGGTCTGCTGTACCATGTGGATCACCTCTGAGGCTGGGATCAAACTTGCACTGAGGCATCCACAGCTTGGTGCTTTTTGAGTCTGTACTATCTCTGGCTTGCTTGAGTAGAAGTAATCCATCTTGATTCTGTGAACTACAATGTGTTCTCCAGGCCTACGACATATTGTACCAAGGGGATTTTGGAGGAAGTGATCCCAAGGCATATCTTCATTATATTCATTAGTATTTTGTCTATCCTAGTTGTCAGTCTGCTCTGCTAAGATGTGACAAGGAAGGACACTGGAATCTTTCTGTCTCTAGGACCTGACACTGTCTTGATAAGTAGATTTTCTTTCCACTTCTAATCTCTGATTCTATAGTAGAATAAAAAAGGAAGTTAAAGAGATATAAGGGGTCCTAATAGATATTTGACATGTTTTCCTTGAATGGTGTAGTGTAGTTGGCTTCAAAATACTAATGTTATATATCATGTATTGACTACCTACTTACTACCAGGCATATTGTTTCACACTTTATAGAGGTACTACTACTTAATATTCCCAGTAATACCATGGATTTGATACCATGATCTCCTTATGGGGGGCCCCCATAGCACAGTAGGAAGAAGTCTGCATCTTGAAGGCAAAAAGTTCATTTACTTATGCATACAAGAACTGGGGTCCAGGCCAGTGGAGCACAGGGTGAGATGACTCACCAGAGAGAGAGAGAGTGGGGAGCTGAACAGGCAGATCTAATGAAATACACTGCTGAGGGGAGCAGTTATGCAAGGTAGGAGAGGTCTGCTGTGCCACGTGGGTCACCTCCCTGGCCGGGGATCAAACTTGTGCTGCAATGGCTATGGATTGCTTCATAGTGCAAACCAGTGTTGCTGGTTTCAACACTTTAAATAGATGAGTAACTTTAGGTAACTCAGATGATCAACCAGCTATAAAATGGGAATGAAAACAGAATCCAATGTATAGGGTTATTGTAAGTTTTGTCATAAATGAGATACAAACAAAATATAAAACAAATGGGATAAAATGCATGTAAAAGTTTTGTAAGAGTTCAATAAAAAGAGTTGTTTCAGTAGTCATCGTAATCTGTTTTAAAGGTGGTCAAGCTAGATGTGGCCCAGTCTGCCTAATTCCATGAGTTCACCCTCCTTTGCCTCAGTAGATGATTTCTCAACTCCTAATACTTTTAGAGAAGGCAAAAAGAACAAAGAATGCTCCCAACTCTCCTAGAATATGAGAATTTATGGTTCCTCCTCTATGTTGTTGAATAATATGGATTTCTTTCCAATCATTAGTAAAGAAAGCTTTCTACAGGACTAAAAAAAGTTAACCTGAATTAAAGTATTAAGAATTCAAGAGGCTATTTATTTTAATTTTCTGTTTTAGACCAATTGTACTTGAGAAACAGGAGGCAGTCATGTTTGATAATAATCTGGGTGACCGGATAACCCAGTTGGCCTAGGACAGTTTACTATAGTTTGCCCCACTAAAACTGTCTATAGCATTCCCTTTCATTTCCAGAAGCATCCCAACTAGCATAATGAATTATGTGGCCCTTCCATTTATCATAGAATTAGCAAATGTTTTGGAATCATGGACACCTGAATTCAAATCCTGCCTTAACCACTTGCTAACTATATTCTGTAGTTATCCAGATAACCTCTTTGAACCTGAATTCTCCTTAAGACTATACAATGCATTTCTAGGATATTGTGAACATTCATGAAATGATCTAAGGGTGGACAGCTCCTGGCAGATAGTAGGTGTTCCATAAAAAGGAATCCTCTTTTGCTTATTTTCCTTTTTCCCCAATATCCAACCATAACTAAGGAGAATATGGATTTTAGGTGTCCCTCAAGGTGCAGGGATTAAAGTTTCAGCGCTGTCAAGCTATCACCAACCACTGTGGCATGAGTTCGAGCACAGCCAGGTGGCTGGCTGACATGGCACAGCAGACCTCTCCTGTTTCGTCCACTGCTCCCCTCAGCAGTGTTTTTCAGTAGATTCACCTGTTCTGCTCCCCGCTCTACCTCTTGTGAATCCTCTCACTCCCCTCCTCACACTTCTATCCAATACCCCAGTTCTTCTATGCATAAATAACTAAATAAAAATATTTTTTTAAAGAGTATGTCTTATTTTATAGGTCTCCAAGTACATTTTGGGTGCATAACAACTTAATAACTCAACTCAATACCTAGGAGTAGAAGAGAACATACTGTCCTCTAATAGTGATATAGGCATTTTCACAAATAGCTCTAATACAAGGCAGTTTATAATAAGCCCTAAAGAGAAATACGAGGAACCATGGGATTCTGAGTAGGGAGTGGTCAGGCTGGTTGGGTGCTCAGGCTATTTCAAGTAAGTAACATTGGAAATGTTGAGTATGACTGAAACAGGCAGAGTTAAGAAAGGACATTACAGGCAAGTAAATTGCCTGAGGACAGGAAAATATGGAGGGCATTCAAGAAATGGTAATAATCCAATTTAACTGAAATTTTGGGTAAATTTGGAACATATTGTAGAAAGCCTTGAAAGCTAAAGTAAGCAATGCGGAGCCACTGATGGCCTGTAAGAGGCCAGGTTCACTACTGACGAGCTTTAGAAGCCATCTCTGGCTGCTTTTGAATAGAATTGACTGCAGGTAACACAAAGAGGAAGAGGGGGGAAGTTCGGTGAAGGGGTGTTTATAAATGCATTGTTTAGCCAACTTCAAAATTTTAAAGAAACTTCTTAATTCTATGTTCTTTTCCTTTCTGCTTCAGTTCTCTTTTTCTGTGAAAATGGGGATGATACTAACTACTATTTTATGGAACATTCATGAGGTTAAAGAGAGATCTATGAAATACTGTGTATGGATCACTTAGCTTTGTGATATTGGAGTACTTAAGGTTCAATTTTGTTAGAAGTCACAGAAAAACTGAAAATTACAATGGTTTCAACAAGTAAAAGTTGACATTTTTGTTCTCTTTTTATTACACATGAAAATAACCTCACTATGAGGTAATTACTGGTACTAGACTAGCCTCCATAGCATAAACAACCAGAAAACTGAACAAACGATATGGAGCAACTATTTTTAGATATTGAACAAAGGCAGTGCATGGCT
This sequence comes from Condylura cristata, assembly GCF_000260355.1. Lineage (NCBI taxonomy): Eukaryota > Metazoa > Chordata > Mammalia > Eulipotyphla > Talpidae > Condylura > Condylura cristata. Next base: position 43,100,410 of record NW_004567116.1, on the reverse strand, counting down.
GCATTAGTGTGATCCTTAAAATAAGGAAAACAAATAAGGTGAAACTAGTGATTGCCCCAGACACCTGGAGGCTTTCTCCTTGGAATAGGGAAGAGAACCCAAGCAGAGAACAGCAACCTTACGAAAACAGTGTTTAAGGAAGCTGAGTCGGCTAAAATGCTGAATACTGTACAGAGAAGAAATAGCTACACAGAGAAGGTATAAAAATACTCTGCATTGGGATCCTTTGAGTTTTTTACTGCATATGTGTAGGATGAGTCTCCAGGTGCCCAGGCAAAGAATAACTAATAGAATATAACTATAGAAAAGCTAAAAGTTGAACAAATCCCAAAACTTGAACCTCATTGAACACCCAAATATTCAGTAGAAACCTGAAAAAGATCACATTGTAGGAAGAGGGCTAACCTATCCTTACAGTAAAAATGCTTGCCCTGTCACACCAAAACATCTGTAAAAACTTCAAAAAGATAAAGCAGATCAATGAGTAAATTAACTGCTGACCAGAATCATTTTTTTAAAATGTACTAATAAAAACATAACATTCAGCATCTAATAAGTAATAAAATATCCAGTGTCCAATAAAAGTGACTAGCTATGTGAACAAGCAGGAAACTATACTCCCAAACCATAGAAGAAATCAATCTATAGAAAGAGATACAGAATTTGCAAATGTTTGGTCCTCCTTGGTGACAATAGGGGTCAAGTCTCATAAAGCTGTCAACATGAGTTGATCCCTGGCCAGGGAGCTAGCCCAAGTGGCGCAGCTGACCTCTCCTGTCTCACCACTGCTCCCCTCAGTAGTGTATTTCAGTAGATCCTCCTATTCTGACCCCCCACTCTGTCTCTGCTGACTCCTCTCACCCACTCACCTCCTTTGGCCTGCTCCCCAATTATTGCATACATGCATAAATACATCTTTTTAAGAAAAAGAATTTGCAAACTTTTTCTTTTTAAATAACAGGGAAAGGTTTTTTTTTTAAAAAAACATTCAATTGTGATTGAGAATTTCATTTTAAAAATATGAGCATAATAAAGAGACAAGGGGAAACTGAAAAAACAAAATTTCCAGAGCTAAAAACTTTATCTAAGATGAAATTTGACCACAGAGTCTTACCAGTTAACTAGAATGACCAGGGAAAAAACTCAGAGACTTTAAAGACACGATCATAAAAACCACCCAAAGTGAATCACAGAGAGAGAAATGGAAAAATTATACAGCGTGTTCATGATCCTTGGGAAAATGTAAAGCAATGTAGCATGTGTATAATCGAAGCCTCAGAATGAAAAATGAATGAAAGACAAAACAAATAATAATAATGTTAATAATCACTTATAATTTTGCAAATTTTACATACCCTACAAAGGATAAAACACACAAAAAATTTACACCAATGCACATCATAATCAAATTCCTAAAAATACACAATAAAGAATTTACCTTAAGAGCAGTGAAAGAAAATTATACATTACATAGAGAGGGGTAAAAGTGACACCAGACATCTAAAAGTTTCTGTCCAAACCAGATTAGGATGGAATAACATCTTGTAAGTAAGAAGTGGGGGGCAGCTCAGTTCAGATGTGGTGACCCATAACATCAGGTACCTGATTGCTTTATCTCTTACTGAATCAGCAGTTTAGATGCAAGGCTTTCAATTTAGGTGCAAGAAGGCTGCTTAAGCTCCAATCATCACATCCACATTTTAGTCAGAAAGAGAAAGGGGGACGAAGAATTGCATTTTCCCTTTTCAATGGATATTTCCTCTAAAAAAGCACTCAAGTGTTCAGTGGATTTAACATAGCTACACTTAAGGCAAAAGAGGCTGGGAAAATAGCCTTAATTCTAGCAGTCATGTATTCAGGTAAAATTCTGCTATTACTAAAGAAAATGAGGAAACAGATAATAGTCGCAGCTAACAATCTTCATCATGGCAGACAAATAATAAATGAGGTTTTTTCTTCTTGTGATGTGGTGTTAATAAGCTGTGTAATCTTGAAAAATCAAATTCTCACAGTTTAATTAAGAACTTGAAGTAGATCATCTGTAGGGTTCCTTCCAGTACTGACCATCTCTCTTATTTCTCAGATCAGCTGACATATATTAGGTATTCTTCTAGTAAAACAAGAGTCAGCAAATGATAGTTTGCAAGCCATATCTGTCTTACCATCTGTTCTTAGAAATAAGATTTTACTGGAACGCATTGATATCCATTCAGTTGTGTGTTATTTATGACTGCTTTCATGTTACAATGGCAAAGTAGAATAATTATGAGAGATTATATGATCCTGAGGCCTAAAATATTTCCTGTTTGGCCCTTTACAAATAGAGCTTGCCAATTCCTGCTTTTTTTTTTTTAATTTTTATCATATATATAGTATAAGAACATCTTCCCTCTCCTTATCCTTTCCCCTCCACCTCCCCTGTAGAATGTCTCTGATTAAAGTTGCTATATATAATTTTGTTTTTTAATTAATTAAAAATATTTTTTCCTGGTCCCTTATTTAGTCCCCCTATATTTCTCCTATAAGGGAAACCATTCAGTTTTGTTTTGTTTTTGTTTTCTTTTTCCTTCTGGCTTATTTCATTGAACATAATCCCTTCCAACTCCATCCATGTACTATGAATGGCATGTCTTCATCTTTTTTGACTGTAGACTAGATGATCCAGTCATCTATTATTGGCCCTTGGGGTTTCTTCCATAGTTTACCTATTGAAAGTTATGCTGCAATAATCATAGGAGTCAGGTGTCCTTTTGAAATAATGGTTTTGTGTCCTTTGGGTAGATTCCTAGGTGTAGAATTGTTGGATCATGTGGAAGCTCTACTTTTAGTAAAATTGAGGACCCCCCACAGAGCTCTCCATAGTGGTTGGAAGAGTTTGCATTCCCACCAGCATTGCAGGAGAGTTCCTTTTAATCCACATCCTCTTCAACACTTGTTGTTTCTTGTTTTTTAATATGTACCATTCTTGCTGTATAAAGTGGTATCTAATTGTGGTTTTGATTTGTGTTTCCCTGATTTCAAGTGATGTTGAACATTTTTTCATATGCGTGTTGTCCAATTGCATTTCCTCTTTGGAGATGGGTCTTTTTAACTCCCCTGCCCATTTTTGAATGGATAGTTTACCTGCTTTAAACAAATAAATGATACATGGACCAAACAACTTTAAAAAAACTTTACCTTTAGCAGTATATGTCTTTCTTTTCTCCTTTTTTAACTGAACTTCCATACTTTGAAAATGAATCTTAATTTCTGAAGATTTCAAGATAAACACATGCAGATATCATGCCAAAGAAATATGATAATGTTTTCTTTATTCTTGAAAAAAAAAAAACTTTCATCTGTCCTTGAAATATCAGGTTTTTAAGCACAGTATTCTTTCTCCCCAGAAGTCATATTAAAAAAAAAATTGGAACATATTACAAAAAAAGTGAGTATATAGATGATCAAACACTGGCAAAAATGCTTAAAATAGTTCTGCATTTGTAGATAACCTTCCCACATCAAGGAACAAGATCATAATCCAGGGGACATCAGAAATAAAAGTATATTAGACAGAGTCTGTCTGGAACTTAAGCAAAAGAAAATCAGTTGCTAAAGAAATGGCTCCTGAAGCAAGTGACCAGAAGTTTAAATTACATGGACTAAAAAATATGTGGCAAAGCTGGAACTGAGCCATGGTGCTGGGTGTACAACAGCCCAAACAGTGGTGGCCAGAGTTCAGAAAGTGACATTATCCACTATGTTTGGTGGGGATTAATTCCAGTGGTTTCTCAGGTAATGATGAGCATTACCTGGAGAAGATTCTGAAAAAAATATTGATCAGTTTGTCCTTCTTAACAAGCAGCTAGGGTATTCGTCAAAACCATGAGAGGGGTCTTGTGTTGAGTAAAAGCCAAAAGACATGTATTTGGGGTGGCCTACTTCTTAGTAACCATATATAAGCCTGAATTTTTCCTCACAAAAATAGGATTCTGTGAACATAATTCATTCTCTAGAGTCAAACAGCTTAATTCAAATATCTGTTCTTCTAAGATGTATGGGCTAGGGCAAGGTATGTTATCTCTGAGTCTCAGTTGCTCATTGATAGGTTAGGAATGGCCATTGTCCTACAAGATTGATAGAATGACTCCAAAGTTCTCCTAAGTGGTGGGCACTGCTATTACCACTATAGTCCTGAACATTATTACCATCGTCATTCTCATCATTATCACCACCATCAACACTGTCATCCTCATCACCATCACATCGTCATCATCCCCACATCATGTTGATAGTCAGGATTCCATGCCTAAGGTACTAAGGTTAGTTCTTACTTCTGGGTTAGCCTCCAGTAAAATGACTAGCTTGGGAGCTAAAAGGTCTCCATAATGAGACTGAAGATATCAATGTCTACAGAGAAATAGAACAAAAAAGAGTCCGAATCTTAGGAATATGATTTCTGTGGTTTTGAGCTCTTTAGAAAGGCTGGTCCTAGCCACAAAAATAAATAAAAAAATAAAATAAAATAAAATTAGTGAGCCTGTGAGAGAATATGCTCAGCAGTCCCATCTCAAGTCATTTTCCATTGGCATAGGGAGAAAATACAATCATCTCTATTATTTTCATTTTTAGATATGCCAAGTGGACTATATTATCCCTTTAACTTCACCTCCCACTAGTCAGCTCTCCTTTATTAATAGTATATGCCAACCCCATTTCCGCTGGTTCTTTGAATTCATCACATTTGTTCCCACCTTAGGCTCCTTAGTGTTTCCTCAGACAGGCTGGCTCTTTACTCAGTGATCTCCAGACCAGGCTCACCCACTTTATTCAAATTTCTGTTCATATAATATTTTTTCAGAAGCCATCTGTGACCTGAAATAAGAAATTTCCTCTATCCCTCACCCTCTGTACCCATACCTTGCTTCATTATTCTCCATAAGTCCCATCCTGTCTCAACATATTGTACATGTAATGGCTTATCATCTTCCTCAACTGACTGGACTGTGTCCCTGGGCCTAAAAAGTTTGTTATTCAGTATCTCTGTGCTTAGAAATGCTCTTGAAATATAATAGGTACATAATAAGTATTTGTTAAGTTAAATATTTATTGCATAAACATACAGCCTTTCCTCCAAAAAATAGTGTTCATAAAAATAGTTTGCTCATTAAAAGGCAACTGAGGGTCCTCGCTGGTGGTGCAGCAGGTTAAAGCACAACACTAAGAAACTAAAGCCGCTTCCGCATGAGTTCGATCCCCACCCCAGAGGTGATCCACATGGTGTGGCAGACCTCTCCTGGCCTGCCCACTGCTCCCCTTAGCAGTGTACTTCATCAGTTGGCCTGTTCTGCTCCCCATTCTGTTTCTGGTGAAGCCTCTCTCCGCCCCTGCACCCCTGGCTTGTACCCTGGTTATATATGAATAAATAATCAAACTTTTTTTAAAAAGTATAGGAATTAAAAAAATACAGTTTGCTCATTAAAAGACAGCTGATCTATATCTAGTAGAAAATAAATGTCCTTAACAGAAATAATTCAAATAGTAATGACCCAAAAAGGAAATGTTTTCCCTAAACAAGTTAAGGTTGTTTAACTTGGTTGCAGTTGAAAATACAGTTATGAACATCTTGTGACCAAGACAAACAGAAAAAGGGCAAGCCAGTGATGAGTAAGACTGCTTTTCCCAGAAAATAATACATCTTATCTTTTATTTTCAAATATTTAAATAATAAAGCCCATTTCCCCCAATGAAATTCACACTAAGCCCCAATAAGAAAAACAAACAAAAGTCTCATAGCTTCAATTTATTTTTAAGTTCAAATATAACATTGACTTCTAAGTCAGTGAGAACTATGAGGTTGTAAAATTAGAATCTTATATCAAACTCAGCATTTATTTTACTTCTCTAGGTTGTCTAGTTTTGCCAGTATGGAGAATACCCTTATTTGCACTTGTAAGTAGCTATGAATGGCTCATTTTTAATAGCATTTGTTGTAGTGGCAGGATGCTCCTCAAATCATCTAATCCAAAACCTTCAAAGAGGAGCAAAAGGAAATGTTTTCAAAGTTGAATCACTAGTAGTGGCTTCCTTATGTATAGAAGATAGAAAAGGAATACCCAGGAAACACTTTTAATTCAGTATTACCACAAAAGAATGTACTTGAAAGACTGCTATTTTTTGATCAACTGCCCAATTTATTATAATGTAAGAAGACCAAGAATAGAGGCTTCTGAGCTAGTAATAGGTCACCTCATTGTCTTTCACACACCTTGGGTCATTGGGGTAAACAAATCCACAGAAGCAACATTTACAGGCCTGACTTTTAAAATCCCCAAATATAAAGCTTCAGTTCTCTGATCACTGACACAAGAAGTTCAAAGTACCTATTTATAAAATTCTGTACAGCCAAAAGATATCAGCCCTTCATCTGTCATATGTGATGTGTGTGTGTGCATGCATGTGTATGAGAGAGAGCTTCACACATATTTTCTGAAATTATTTTTAAGTTTGAAACTTTGATTCACTTGGACTTTATTTTCATGTAGGGAATAAGGAAGGGGATCCAAATTCCTGTTTTATCCTAAATATCCCAATATTTAATTGACTTTTTTGAAAATGACAACTTGAACCATTAATTCCAATATGTTTAGGTTCCATATCAAGATCTTCATTTTCCTGTGTCATTAGAGAAATAAACCTTTCAAACTCAAATTCAAATCAAGTATTCGAGGACCCTGCAACACTTCTGTGGCTTCTTGAGCTTTTTACATAAATGTACTTCATAAATCATCAGGCGGAAGTGAAACAGAACTCTGTTGACCAATCAATCTGAGTTCCTTAGCCAATTCCTTACTTAATGTGGGAATCTGGGCTACAGCTTCTCCATCAGAGGGTTGACTGCTTTCAGAACAAGAAGCTGACTTACACTGTTGCATACTGTATTGTTGGATTATATTGAGGGTTAGAGAATTCTTCCTTTTTATCTGCTTGCTTGAATTTCTACCAGTTCATTTAATTCTGCTTTCTGCAATCACATGTTGCAGTGCCAATTCCTCTTCCTTTTCACCATCTACTTGTTGACAGTGAGCAGATCTCCCCTTGGGCTTTTGTCATTATTCTTCTTCCTTTTCACCATCTACTTGTAAACAGAGAGCTGATCTCCCCTTGGGCTTTTGTCTTTCATGCAGATGCAGAGAAACCCTGAAAACAAAGATGAACTTGTAAAATTAGGGGTGTGGGCCCTCTCTGATGGCTCAAAGGGTTAGGATGCAGCACTGGCCCCTTCAGTGCAAATTCGATCCCCTGCCCCAGAGGTGACCCACATGGCGTGGCAGACCTCTCCTGACCCTCCCATTGTTCCTCTCAGTAGTGTACTTCATCCATCTGCCTGTTCTGCTCCCCACTCTGTCTCTGGTGAAGTTTCTCACTGCACCTGCACCTCTGGCTTGTACCCCAGTTCTGTATGAATAAATCTTTAAAAGAGAAAAAAAAGGTGCATGTATGTGTGTGAATTAGATGTTTCTAGTGTAAACTTAAGATCAGGAGAGCAAATTTTGAGCCTCAGTGGTACAGTCTGAACTGCAGTGTTATCTTTATGATGGGTGTGATGGTTGCCATAACTACTAAAAAGAACGGGGAAGCCAGTGAATATCCAAACTGGTACCAGAATATCTGGGGTTAGATTTATTTCTCCACATACAAAGGACAGCCTGTCCATAGAACAGAAAAACGTTTTCCTCATCACTAATACCAAGCTAAGAAAGTTTCCCATCTCATCCTGCAACGTGTCTAATGTGGTCCACAATTACCAGGGCTGGTAAGGAGGCAGCCTTCATCATTGAGAGTTTGGAGTTCTAGGCAAGGAGAAAGGAAACAGCTTGGCGAACAAGTGAGATAAAACGTGTGTGTCTTCCTGTGTTTTCTGGCTAATTTCTTCAAAGGAATGCAGAATTATAGCCCCACGTGCCATGACACAGACATGGATTGCTTTGTTGAGTTTACTACTTTGTTTGCAAACAACATGATTCATAAGCTTAGTGAGCACCATTAAAGTTGCAGAGGAGAAAGCTGCTGCACCTTGAAGTTTCCCCCAGGTTCCTGAAAGTAATTCACGTGCACGTCATATTTTGAAAGACTCAGTCAGGCTTGAACGGTGCAGTAGGTGTTTCCCAGTACTCAGTGGCTTATGAATATTTAAAGGTAATAAATGTCAAATTAAGTGTTTAACGATCTTGTTTACATGTAAAAGTCCTTGAGAAGGGTCTGTTAAAGATGAAGCTGATACCAATTTCAAAACGTCTTTATTCTCTTTTCTTTGGGGACAGGAAGATGTCCTTTAATACAGGAGGATGTTTTTTTCTGCTGAGTCCTAAATTTTAACAGTGGTATAAGTGTTTGAATGTATTCTTTAGAGCTTTAAGATTTTTCAGAGACCTCTTTCCACTAATGAAAAGGAAAAAAAACTTTAGAAGGAAACGTCGTATCCCTACTTTAACACTTGCAAATTTTCTGGAATTAATCTAGCTACAGAAAAGGAATCTAATCAAGGCTGCTGATTTTGCTTGGCCTTTAGCATTTATCAGCAGTGAGTTTAAGCACTGTCTCTGTTACTTCTCAGCTGGGTCCTTTTGGGCAAATCTTTCAACCTCTTTGAGCCTCCATCTTCCTGAGCAGCATTCTACCTCTTTGGGTTGCTGTGAGGCTCAAATGACATAAACTCAATGAGATAACAGGTGTAAAGTAATTGATTTGATCTATGCTTGCAAAAATAGTAATTATTAAAAACATTCACAGTACAATCTGCTTTGTACATAAAGACTAAAACTCCAGCATATATGGGAGCCTCCAGACAGACATTCAATAAAATATGTTCTTGTATCCCCAGCATGAGGATACAGGTGAAGATTGTCAAGTTCTATCAATTTAACTAGCCGGTTGATTGCCATCTAACAAAGCTCAGGGTAAATTAGGAACTCATTGCTATAGAGAAAGAGCCCTAGATTTGGAATCAGTCAGCCTGATTTCAAGTTATATGCCATTACATGGGCAAACGTAACACTGCTTCTCTCTGAGCTACTGCTTCCCTCTCTATCCTCTAGAAATGGAGTAACGTAGCTGTTCGTGTTGACATATGAATCAAATGAGAGGCCTGGCTAAGCCATGAAGTGTTACTGTTTTAGTTGTCTATAATGTCTACAACTGTTTAAAAACTTGAGTTGAAGCAACAGAGTTTATTAGCTCACACTTTTGCTCTGACACAGGGGCTTTCACAGGGAGATGATTGATTTCACAGAGGGTGGATACCAGAACACAAGGTCATTGGAGCCATTTTAGATACCATCCACCAAGTTACCAGGTCTGAAGGATTCTTTTTGTCACATTATGAGCATACCTGTTCTCCTCCATGAAAATTTTGTCCATTTCTTTCTCACTCTTACCTGAACTGTTGACTTGATGTACGAACCACCCAATTAAACATATATTTTACTATATTGTGGCCCATAAGAGCCTTCTATATAATGAAATACAATGAAAATATAGCATATGGTAAAATATAAAAGAGGAATTCATAAAATACATAAAGGCTAAAAGTCAAAAAATGAGGCTGGAGGAAGAACACAAATATAAGCACTAATCAAGCCTACAAAGAGCCCACAAAAGTCCCAGAAATGGCTCTGAGCTTTTAAGCAACCAAAAGCAGAAGGGAGACCCATCCCACAAATAGACTTACTTGTATAGCATGAATTATAAGAGGAAGAATTAGAGCATTTTCTCAATAGATAGAACATAATTAACTATGATACAAATGCAAAACCTTCTAATGATTGGCTTGATCCAGGAACAGGATCTAGAACGCTTGTTAAGGTTTACCTAGAATGCCAAATAGGTGTCTCTGTAACTGATAGTAACTGCCCCACCTAATGAGGAAGAAGGATGGTGAGCCCTTATCTGAGCTCAGCAGGAAAAAGTAAGACAATCACTTAGTAATGCCTGACTGGGTGCAGTACTGATGAGAGGCAATGGACTCTCTTCACTGACTCTGGTCTAAAGCAGAAGTCCTCTAATTTCTTTTTCCAGTCCCATTGGTGTGAGTCAAGAGATACTGCAGCCCAACTCTGTCACCCCTATCTTCAGAAAAAGCAAAGAAAAAGAGCCCAAAAAAATAACAGCCAAATAGAAAAATAGAACACAGCATAACTTACTAAAAAAGCAATTGGCCAACATGAAATTTAACAGTGATTCCACCTACCATATTTCATCAGAACTATATACACGCACACAGACACATATACACATGCATGTGTATCTATTATATTACATACTACATATATGTATAATGTATACCTTTCTAAGTGAAAACCCTTCTATTAATAATTAATGTCATGTCTTAGAAATAAGGCATTGTATTTGGTATAAGAATATCAGCCCCTGAATATGTTATCCTACTCCAGATGACCTCCACACAATCTGGGGATAGCAGCACAGTGTTATTTCCTTTTTTTTTTATGATTTATTTATTTATACATAAAGTACTGGGGGACAGGCCAGAGGTACAGAGGCAGTGAGAGGATTCACCAGAGGCAGAGTGGAGAGCACAACAGGCATGCTGATGAAGTACACTGCTGAGGGGAGCAGCGGGTGAGACAGAAGTCTGCTGTACCATGTGGGTCACTTCCCTGGTTAGGGATCGAACTGGCACTGAAGCAGGTGCAGCTTGCTTGCAGTGCTGCTCTTTAGCTTGTTGTGCCATCAGGGAGGGCCCAGAGCAGTGTATTTCTAAGGTGTCCCTCACTGCCTTTTCCTGTGTGTGCTCTCAGTGTGCACAGTGCTGCAAAAGGAAGAGAAAGACCCTGGTCAGCAGTATCTCAATATTTTGTCTTACTTACTCTTCCACTTAGTCATTCAATTAAGACCTACTATGTGCTTGATCTTCTTCTGGGTACGGTCTCAAGGGGGTGTCACAGACACAAAGGAACTGGAGTCTGAACCCAGAATTTGTAGTTCTTTAAGCCCTCATCTTCAAATTTATAAGAAGAAATTCTTCCAAGACACATTTCTTTCTAATTTGGTTAGCTTTGCTTTCCCAACCACATTAACTAAAATCTCCTAAATAGAGTTTTAAAGGCAAAACTTTCATGTATTATTACTTCAAAAAATCTATAGTTTTCTTTAGAGGTAGAGAGAACAATTCAACATAAACACCTACTACATAGTAGACACTGAGTAAGTGAAAGCCTGCTTTTCAGCCTCTGAATTCTCCGCAAGTCGTGGATGATCAAAGGGAGGTCCCCTCCACTGAGCAGTGTTAATTAGTTGGATACTTAACATGGAGACCTCCCAGCATGGGCGCTGCCGGCTCAGTGCCCACTGTGCCTCACTCAGGCCCTCCTGGGTTGCAGGGAATGAGTTCCCTTGCATGGTGGAAGGATCCCCACTGATCCAAATAAGGTGCCCTGATCAAGTGCTTCCAACAAAGGAGCGGGAATGCCAGGGCCTGCAGAGGCAAGGAGGAACCAGTCATCATCATCCTGGTAGCCATTGCTAAAATTCTCTCCCTTGAACTCTGTAGCTATGTGCATGCTCCTTCCCATTATTTAAAAGTGTGAGATAAGAAATGACATTCTCTGAGGGTGACCTCCCCAGAAAATGACCATCTAGATAAGTAATGCACTTCCAGCTGCTTTCTCTGGGCCCTTATGTTGTGGGACATGTCCTGGCAGGGCCTCAGAAGGGCCCAGGGATGGCATCACCTAATCCCTAATCCCAAAGAAGCACATGGTTTGGCAGAGTGTCAGACAAATGACCAAGAGGATGGATATAGTCTCTGTAGAATGGGTTGGCATCGAATTTAATTTTTATCAGGATTATCTCACTCCTAAAATTTCCCTTTCCCTCCCTTGAGAAAGGCAGGAGAGCCATAAACCCTAATTCCAATGTCTCTATCATTTTTCTTTATTTCTGCTGACTATTAAGCATGGAATAAATGGCCCATTGTTCAACCAATAATATTATTGAGGCTTTGCAGTCATAGTAATGGCAGGCAGGCACACACATTGAGAATCATCAGGGAAATGAAGAGGATTTGGGCTCTTGCTGCCCAGGGACAGGGCTCATACCAACTTATTTTGAATGTCAGTGGATAGTAAACCCTAGCTAGCATCTGAGTGACATATAAAGGCAACAAGGATGCAGTCCAGGCAAAATGCTTTGTACTCAATAGAAGAAGTGGTTCGTACATCACAGACAAGGAGATGTATGGGCAGGAATAGTTACTGGGCATTGGACCAAGACCCCTGAAGACCAATTTTTGACAGTATTTTTTGGTCAGAAAAATAGGGAGAACTAAACAGTGCAGTGTCATGTTTCAAAATTCAGGTTCCAAAATCAAATTTCCAATGCTGTACTTGAGAAAAGTAGCTTATACTTTCTAAACCTTGAACTTCCTCTCTTTTATGCCTCCAGTAATAGTGAGCATCAGCATTAAATGAGATGAGACAATGTGTTCTGAAAATAAATGGACTAAGTAGAAGTCTCCCCATTCTTTGGTGGTGGGCATGGTGTGATAACGCACACCTGCAGGGTATGATCCTATACTTCTAACTCACATTGGAAGCCAATAAATTGATAAATAAAATAAAATTGAAAGGAGTATATATATATGTGTGTGTGTGTATACACATACATACACATACATACACACACACATATGACATGCTCTCTTTTTTTTTAAGATTATTTATGCATATAGAACTGGGGTACAGGCCAGAGGTGCAGGGATGGTGAGAGGCTTCACGAGACAGGATAGGGAGCAGAACAGGCAGATTGATGAAGTACACTACTGAGGGGAGCTGAGGGTGGGTCAGGAGAGGTCTGCCGTGCCATGTGGATCCCCTCTGGGGCAGGGATCAAACTCAGGCTGAAGTGGCTTTAGCTTCTTAGTGCTGTGCTTTAACCCAATGCGCCACCAGGGAGGGCCCATGGCATGCTCTTTTATGTCTCAGTTATGTTTCAGTATATGATTGTGTCTTTCCAATCAGCTTAGACATCATCACTGATTTATAAATAGGAATAAAAACAATTTGTAACTCACAGGCTTAGCACGAAGATTAAGTAAGCAACTACAGGTAAAGCACAGCTGGAAATAGAGATCTGTACAATTAATTTGTTAAATGTGCCATCCATCTTCAACGCTTTCCACCTCCAAAATTCATAACACAGGGCAGTATTTACTTCATGATAAATGAAACCAGTTTTGATGGCTTGAAGGACACCTCTGTCCTGCCTAGTGCCATCATCATCAGTGATGCCATCTAGAGCTATGGTGATGCTTGGGGGTGGACTCCATTCATTTCAAGGGTCTTTTATTGAGCAATTCCTACACCTCTGGCACTAAACTAGGCACTAAGGATGGATACAAAGTGGGAGAAGTTACCATCCTCATCATCAAAGAATGAAGAATCTTTTAGTGTAGGAACAGTAAGCTGCCATTCAAATCACAGTGTGGTAGAATAAAGAAGAGGCCAGACGCTGCAGTGCTTTGACAGAACAGATTATATGATAGGGCACAGTGAAAAAGAGTTTTTACAGAGATGCTCTGAGAATGGGAACTCCGAGAGAAATCATAATTTACTGAATGGAAATAGCATTCGGGCAGAGAAAATAGCAAAAGCCAAAAGTGTTTTGACACAGCCCATGGTGCATTTGAGTTATAGTAGATTCTCATAAAAATAGACAAATGGCTTGTGTAGGGGGGAGATGAGGGGAGCAGTGGGAGTGGGGATATTTGTAAAAGCTCTTGCATGCTGGAATAGCACAGAGACGGCCAGGCACCAGGGCAGATCCCCATCTCAGTCTTCTCCCTTGTTCCACCACTTACCAGTAGGTTCTTCAAGCAAGTCACTTCATTAAGTCCCACTTCCCATTTACAAAGTGGGATGATAATGTCTCCTCATGGGGTTGCTATAAAGACAAATAAGATGAGGAAGATAAAACTTTAAACTCAATACAATAAACAAATGAGTGGTTAGTTTTTTTAAAAAAAATGAAACTTCTATTTTGAGCAAATATTGATTCTTTGAAGAACCATTGATCACTTTTCCAGGGTGTTGATATTTTTTCCCGCAGCAGTCGGAAGTCATTGGAGATTTTAAGCAATAAATGCACAAGTCAGGCTTGGTGATAAAAGGATGCTGCTAGAGGTAGCCAGAGGCTGAGAAGAGTAGACGATGTCGGCTAAACCAGGACACTGTAAGGTAGAAAAAAGAAGCAGGGATGCATAGGAGAGAAAACAAAGGATTAGAACTGACCGGGCCCAGTGTCTATGTGGATTAACAGGTACAGACCTAGGGTGGTCTCCAGTTTCTGAATTGTGAGGCTAAGTGTCATTAATAAGAAAACAAAGTTCAAGAGGGACAGAAAGCTCTGGGAGAAAAGATGAGGAGCTCAGATTTGAGCCTCTTGGTATGAGAGGATCTGGAGCATCTGGATGAGCTAGCTGACATGATGCAGCAGAGAGTTGGGGGTGTTGGACCACCAGCACAGGGTGGTGGCACACACTTTGCTTGACATTCATGGTATATGTGCAGACTCAACTGGGGGAACCCCAAAATTAAGTGGTAAGATAAAGGAGAGCCTGTGGAGGAAAATACAGTAGTGATCATCTCTAACTTTGCTATCCAGGGTCTGCCTGCTTTTCTTTGGGTTTTAGAGCTAGAAGTTCCCTTAGATAGCACCTAATTCACCTCTTACTAACAGATATAGAAAAAGATGGGAAATATGACCTACCCAAATTAACACAGCAGGACAGAAGCTGACAGAACTAGAATTCGGGACAAGTGACCTCCATCCAGTGTTCGTCCACTGCCTGGGTTTGCCTGGAGGTAGTGATCACAGAATCCTCTCCACTGGCTGCTTTGTAGATTAACATGCTTTCCTATTCTGACAAAATCCTTATTTCTCTCAGTCTGGAGCAATGACCCAGAGACAGTTTCCAGTCAGCTAATAAGCCAGCAGCAGTTGTTGGTTGTAACTTCTTAATTTCCCCCAAATGTGAGTTCTCCACACGTGGCCACAGCCTAAGGCAAAACACATTGCACTGCCAGCGAGACTCCCGGAAACCAGGGGGAGACTGATGGGGGCTCCTGGTGAGCAATCTGTGACTCCTTCCTTGAGTTGAGTCAGAGGTTATGATTAGAATACAGACGATAAACAGGCCTTCTTCCTGAGACATGTACAAAGGGCGCTGGTCCTCCCCAGATCCTGCGGACTCTAAGCAGCAAAGGGTCAGGGAGCACCAAGGACAAATTCACCGGGACTCCCTCACCTTACCCATTCTCAAGATGGAGGTTGGCAAGGGGAACGGGTATTGTATTGGGCACTTAACTTCCAGTGTTGTATTGTTCTATACTAAGTGAACATGGACTTTTTTTTTTAATGTGGTTAGATAAAACCTTGAGTGTTTAAGGAATGCTTGGAAGCATCCAGCACCTCTAGCTCATTCTCTCTCCTGACTGTTATATCCAATCATGTATGTGATATCTCCATTCAACTATCCAAAAGCATTTGGAAATTGATATCTCAATGTAAATCTAAGTTTGACTCCCTGACCACAAATCTAATTTTCCCAAAGTCTCCCACATGTGTGTCAGTCCAGTGGCTCAGGCCAAGGACATTTGAAACTGTTGTTGGCCCCGTCTAGCTCCCCACAGCCTCCATCCGCAAGGGCTGAAAGTTCTCCCCTCAGCCTAAGCTCTGAATCTACTCCCTTCTCACCTCCTTCATCATTTCCAGACTGCCTGGAACCACCAGCAGTTCTCTTCTATCCCAGGTCTCCAGCCTCCTGCCTGTCTACCTACTTCCATTGTCCTGCCACCAGTCTCCAGAGTAGCCCCGCCAAAACCCAGTCAGATGAGGACGCTCCAGCCTTCAAAGTTCTGTACTGCTGACCCTCTACATGGAATAATCTTGGATATTCATATCATTTGTCCCCAGATTCATCTGCATCTCTGCTGTTGGCACCTCCTCAAAGAGAACTTCCCTGACCACCTTCTCCACAGCAGCTCCTCATTTTCAATCCCTTCCATATTTGACTGCCTTGCTGAGTATTTTTCTCTTCCAGAAATTATAAAATTGTCTGTCCATCACTCCCACTGTCATTTACGCTTTCTCAGGGCAAGGAATTTTTCTGTCTTACGCATCTCTGTGTCCCCATCACCTAAACAGCACTTGTCACACAGCGAATGCTCATAGACATCTGTCAGGAGAGAAGAGCAGAAGGAGAGAGGAGGGAGAGATGGAAGTAAATGTCATCCATGAGGTCATTGAACCCTTGCAAAAGAATGCAAGCAAGGCAAGTTCCAGTCCAACTCAATCTCCCAAATGACACACAGAATTAGACAAGGCACACCCATAGGTGACTTATTACTTACTACCTTTTGATGGACCGATCAACATATGATCACTAGTCTGTTCTGCCAACTACCCTTGATTTTTAGAAGATTTTAAAGAATCAGATTGAATTTATATTACAGAAATATATTGTTGGGTATTCCCTTGTTAAGCAATATTATGTTGACTTTTAATTGCTATTCCTTAATTACTTGTCTGTAGAAGTTCAGACTTTTTCAAAGTACTTTCATCACCATCTTGTAATTTTCAAAACAACCTGGAAAAGAAAAAAGGATGAACCTTATTGCTACCATTTTTCAGTGGAGGTCACTAACTTTCAGAGAGGTTAAGTGCTTGGCAAAAAATGCACACAGCAGATCATTAATAAAAGCAGAAATGGAGTCCAGCAATCCTTTCCCTAGAATCATGGTTCCATTACTCCAGAAAAAAAACTGGGTCATCACATCAGAAAGCAACACGAGTTCCCCTATAATGTTTTATCTATTTACACATGCTTTGTTGGGATGGTTTATGAGGGAAGGACACATTAAGCCAAGTTGACCTGCAATTTTAGAATTAGGAAATAGCTATCTCAAGCAATGATATCACCAAAAGATAGGCACCAGAGTGTCACTTTACAAGGACTGATGATTTTAACCATTACAGGAGTCATTGCCAAGGACAATTTACTCTCTATTAGCAAAATGGAACCTGAAATTATTCAAAACTGCTATTAATCATAGGGTGAAGAAGGACCCCTATGAGAAATGAAAGAAGACTATTCCTCAGAATTAATGCTGTTCACTCTGCACAAAAAGACAATAAGAAGAAATCAATTAAAATAAATAAATGTAATTAATGGGGCCGCTACTATTTCTATGGGAGACGTCACCCCTCTTCTAAATACCCAAAGATTCTTTAGCAATAGCATTTATATTGGAATCTTGAACAATGTAGTTTAGGATTTTAATTGTCAGGAAGATTATTACAGTCATGTTCATACTTATTTTTATTTATTTTTTTACCCAAAATGGGATAATACAAAATTGCTTGGTAATTTTTTTTCTTTTTGCTTGATAATTTTTTAAAATAACTGCATACCATAACAATGTTTTTTTGGAAATGCACTATTTTTATACAGAATAGATCCTGCCCTATGATCTCAATCTTGCTGTTATTGTTATCAGTGAATTAAAACCTACTGTCTCCATTTCAGAAATTTTGGGACTGAGATTTCTGAAACTCCTTAGTTTTCAGATGTGAAAGCAGAGCTATGAAAGAATCAATGGTTGCCTTGATTTCCTCCTTTGTCAGAAGTTGACTCCCTTCTCATCTACCTTTCCAATTTCTCAGCAATATGGCAAGGCTCCCCCAGCACCAGAGGAAATGATGGACACAGAAGGAAGCACTTGGACCTACTTAAAAGCAACAAGCTTAAGTGCCAATGACCAGTATTCACACACACAAAATTACCTTCTCTTTGATATAGACCCTGACCCAAATGAGTGTCTCTTTTGTCCCTAGAAAAACAATTCACAGAGAGCACTAGGTGCAGTTGAACCAGGCAAGGCTTTATTAGAGGCTCACGCATGAGGGAACTAGTGCAAAAAAAGAAGTTAGACTTCTCCAAAGGAGTTAAGAGGAGGTATTAAAGGGTGGGCTCATAAGGCTGGGAGAGAGCAACATCATAGCTAGTTTGGGGTTGTCTGCAGGCAGGCTTATGCAGACGGGTTACATCCTGCACAATCAGGCACTAGGCCTTCTCCCTCCATGAAATTGTGAGATAATGATAATCATTAGTCTGAATCTAATGTTTTGTTGTTGCTGATTTTTTTTTATTTTTATTTGGCTAACATGGTGCTTTATGGTCAGGGTGTAGGCCACATTGTTTGGATAGGACTTGCCAGTCTATGATTTGGTCTTCCTATTCAAAAGTACTTGGGGTAACTCCTGTCCTACCAGCTGGTTCCCAACTTCTTTTCCCCAAGATGCCTGAAGTTGTCATGTTCATTGCTCTGGCATTGTTCTGTCATCTTCATCTCAAATCAAAAGGAATGATGCAGTGTTGACATAGTTGATATAAAAATTTAGAAAATCTTGGGGCAAGAATCAATTTTTATAAAGGACTAAAAATAATGATTCCATGTGTGTTAATGAATTAATAGTCACTGAAGCAAATATTAATATCTACATCTCATCTTAGTTAAGAAAACTAAGACTGGAAAGATTTAAGGCCCTTGCTTGTAAACACTCAAGAGTGGGAGTCAAAAGAATAGAATTTGAAAACACACAACTTTGTACAGGAGGTGATATTCTAAAACATAAACCAACTCTGTTGTATACTCATAGTTTCATCTACCTGAAGCCCTGGAAGTAGTCACTGTCTTTAGCAAATGGTGCATAATCAGAATGAGTAATGCTAAATGCCTGTGGAATATCTTTTCTTAAGATTCCCTAAGACTAAGATTTAATTTACCCAATGCCTTTTCTGATTTCTAATAGTTAATTTGACCAGGTGCCCCTAGAGTCTCAAGGTAAAATGGACTAGTAAAAACATTTAGAGAAAAGAAATAAATGGTCTCATTTACTGAGCTTCTAGTATGAACCTCCTAACACCATCCATCAGAAGAGGGTCTGAGAAATGGCCAGCCCCATCCTAGGGACACAGTTCGTATGCAGCAAGCTGCATGTCATTTGTTCTGCATTTACTTGACTCCACAGTCCTTGCTCTTAACTACTGTATTATATTGCCTCTCAAGTATATTTGTTAATTATGTTCTAAGTGCATAAGGTACTTTTCAAGGCACAGGAGCAGCTGCTGAACCAAGTTTTAAGAAATCATATGGGACCATGGGCTAGCTAGGATCTTGGAAGGAAACTGACTTGGGCTGCCCATAAGGCCAGCCATCCCCAGAAGTAATTTCTGCTGTATCTAGTTCCTCTCTGTAACTCTGTGCAAAGTTGTGTCAAGTTAATTCTTGTATGAAGCCTATTCTTCTCACAGAATACACCATTCTTATACAACTCTCCTCACTCCCCTCAACCCCAACCCATCATAGGGAAAATTACAATCATTAATCTCAATGAAGAGAAATCTCAGACTTTGATTTCCTTAGTGAGTCCCCATTATTCATACTTTAAATATTTGATAGTGCTAAGATGACAAGTATAGAAATAATTTCCCAGGAAAAGGAAGGGCCAGGACTAATGGGCACTGTTTTCTCATGACTAGGAGGCCAAGTTTGAAATATTTACCTACCTGTTGGTTTACAAACTCAGGGGAGAATGCCTCTTCAAATCCACCACTTTCCAAAGAAAGAGCCAACTTCTTGCTATAGATCTTTGCAGTGATGTGTTTTTGTCTATATATCTTCTACCAAGATGCTCTTGTCCCACTTTCTGTTCCTGGCAAAATGCCCCAAGTCCTTAAAGGACCAGCCCTAATTCTACTTCCTTATTCCTCATGCCCGAGCAAGTATACCTCCTGGGGAATTCTACATGACTCCCCTGAAATCCAGCTTTACAGATTGGTTTCCCTCAGCTATCTGGGACCTCCCTGGGTAAGAACCAACTCTTTTTTTATCTTTGTGGGAGGATTTTGTCATGGCTCTTCAGTCTTGGAAGGAAGTCAGTACTCTCATAGTCAAAGGTATTGAAATTACAACTGCCAAGATAAACAAACCAAAGGGTGACAAAATTTAATGAAAGCTGTTTCTCTTAGTTCTATTTTAGGTTGAAGGCCTTCTCTGCCTGGTTAGCCTTGGTATTTTACATCCTTGGTTAAAGGACTTTGGAGAACTATGTTGCAATGGAATCATTTACAATTATTTCACCAGGCTCTGCAGAGTGCAAGGACAGTGGCAGTTGTGCAAGTTGCCTTAGTGCCAGTTGGAAATGGCAGTAGGCCCCTAAGTGATCTGAGGCATTTAAGTCAGTACTGTATAGGAAAAGCACTTTTATGAATGGCAAACTGAGGCTCCAAAGGGCTCAAACTGGGATTTCCCAATGCCTCTGACTCAGACATTGTCTAAGTATTCCTATTTGCAATGTCTGTCTCATTTGATTTCCCAAAAAATTTATGAGATCCTTTTATTTCCTTCCCCTCTTCCAGAAGTGAAAACTGAGGCTCACTTATAAAACAGTGGAAATAGAACTTATAATATGGATCTTCTGTCTCCATGGAATTTAGTCCTTGACACTATGATTCTCCCAGTGGGAGTATTTTCAGCTTAGAGGAGTATTTTCTGGATATCTGGAGAGGCAAGGGTCTAAAAGATTCAGCTACTGTCCTCAAAGAGACAGCAGTCCAAAGAGAGAGCAGGACAAATGGCCTTGAGAAACAGTTGAGGGTGGAGGTTGAATGTGAGACAAAAGAAAGGGCATCAATTGCAACCCTGGGCATCTAAGTTGTTTAAAGGGGAAAAGGAAGAGCATTAAATAGTCCTCTACTACAAGTGAACAGTCTACATTGTCAGGGTCCATTTCATTTGGTATTTGGTGTTCTGCTTAGTTATGATTTATGATGTTTGGTCTTTCTGGGGATTTCTATTTATAGTTTGAAATATTTTATTTAACTAGAGTTGTTGATGGGTGGGGGAAAGCATGACTGGAGAGCTAGATAAAGATATCAAAGAGGGCCAAAAATAGAAGAAATTAACACTAAGAAAATTCGAGCTTAACTTGTGCTATTTATGGTCAACAATTCGTTAGCCTCTGGAAAAATGCATGGGTTTAGGCAAAATGAATAGCTTTATACATGGTTTACAGATGGGTAGACCAGTACTCCAAGGAACAAGAAATATATTAAAGGAAACTGGCAATTATTAAACAACTACCAGGTAACATGATTCATTGAACAGATAGTGTGTTAGGCACCAGAGATATAAAAATAAGCTACATTTCCTACCCTTAAGATACCTTGTGTACATTCTGATGAAGTGCAGGCAGAAGACTGGTCATTTAAATACAAAATAATGAATACTTTGTTACAAGGAACATGAAGCAAGTCAGAAAAGGTAAAAGATAAAATTGTAAAACTTGAGTCAGGTTAACCAGTTGATGAGTAAAAGAGTATTTCCAATTATAGTATGGGGAAGGAGGGATTTATCACAAGATGTAGAATGGTATTACTGGAAAGTCAGGTGAAAGGCAGGGAAGAGATAGGAAGGTCATATACCCAGATGGAGCGATTGGGACTCAAGACATGGAAGGACCTGGGCTCATCCTAAAGGGGTGAGATCTTTTCCTGGGAGACTGGAACACTTAAACAGAGCTATGTGATATTGATTTGTGGTTTTGAAATATCATTCTGGCAAATGTGCGGAAGATGAAAAAGGAGCAAGGAAAGGCACTTAAAGCTGGAAATGGAGACCAGTGTAAAAACTGTTGTAGTGGTCCAGGGGAGAACAGGTAAAAAGCCTGAACTAGGATGATACAACAGAGAAGGAATGTATGGAGATGTGGTTGTACAGGACTTGTGGGAGGGGACACAGTCCCTCATTCATCTCAAACATCCCTCTGTGATTCCTGACAATGTCACCTTGGAAAAGAAAGGAGTAAGGAAGATAGAAGATTGAAAAGATAATGGGTGCAGATTTCACACACCAAATCTCTAAGGACTCAGGAGACAGAAGTGCAAGATACGAAATGGTGCTTATTTTTCAGATTACGTTGTTGAAAACACTGTTGTTGCATGCTTTAAAGCTCCATGTAAAACTGTACACTCGAAGTCGATGCACAGACTCCATAAATTCCTAGTCAGTTTCTTCAGGCGAGAGACACATTTTTTAAAATATGGGGGGAAAACAGGTGAGGGGAGTACGACACTTAATGCCAATCATTTTATAAACAACCTGACTTTGCTGATGGGAAAATAGACCTTGAAAAAGTGCAATTCATCAATACAGCAGAGGTCAGACTCCAGTAAATAAAAGAAAATTACTATAATTGCTGATAAAATGCAGCTTTTGTCATTTCATTTATGCATTTCAATTGCAATTAGATTAACAAGGATTTCAAGGGGGAGAAATTTCCATTGCAAACTACTTTTCAGATTGAACAAGCAAGGAGTTTCAGAAATAGCTCAGAATCTACAATCATGGGCCCAGAGGGATAGGCAAGGCCAGGTCTTTTGCTTCCATAATCCTCAAATCTCATCCCTAGTGAAGTGACTATATTTACACCCCTGATTTCAGTGGCATTCAGAGTGAGAGAGGAGGGTCATAGTCCAATTGGAGTGGAAGCAATAATGAGGTGCATTGTCTATCGTGAATTTAAAAACAGTGATAAAACCAAACACCAGACTGCTTTTTATTATCTCTTTGTTTTGGTGATTTAAATAAGGTCATGATAAAATACTATTCCTAGAAGCCCACTGCCTCCACCATATGCCTTGGAAAACCATTGCCTAAGTTGACCTTGAGGTCAACCACAGTGCTCCGGCATTTGATGATGGGCCCTTATCACTCATTTGTTCACTCTTGAAATCAGCATTGATGCATCCCACTTAAACCTCATCATTAGCCTATCAGGTAAAAATTGTAGCTCCTGTTTTATACTGAGTACCCTGAGGCTTTAAGCAAGTTAAGAAACTTGACCAAAGAAATCCAGATCATTAAGTAAAAAGTCAGGGCCCTCCGTGGTGGCA
Organism: Condylura cristata; assembly: GCF_000260355.1. Lineage (NCBI taxonomy): Eukaryota > Metazoa > Chordata > Mammalia > Eulipotyphla > Talpidae > Condylura > Condylura cristata. Next base: position 43,077,399 of record NW_004567116.1, on the reverse strand, counting down.
CAACGGGTTGGAGCACTACACTGCGATGCTAAGCCAAGCTGTGGCCACTTTAGTGCAAGTTTGATCCTGACCCCAGAGATGAACCACATAGCGTAACAGACCTCTCCTGTCTCACCCGCTCCCCTCAGCAGTGTACTTTGTCTATCTGCCTGTTCTGCTCCCCACTGTGTTTCTGGTGAATCCTCTTACCACCCCTGCATCTCTGTCCTATACCCTAATACGCATAAATAAATAGAAATATTTTTTAAATGTTTTTAAAAATAAGTAAAAAGTCAGAATTTGAATTGAGACTGTCAACTCCAGCCCCCAAGTTTCCCATGCTAGAAGTACAGGCACCATGGTGGCTCCTAAGTCATCTTGGTCTTTTCCTGAAACAGCTTCTCCTCCTGTCAACAGCTTCCTCCTGACTCCCGTTAGGCTTTCATTAAGAAAAGTTATCTTTGAGGGTAGCTAAGTAGGGGTAGAGGAGGGTTTAAGATCCCAAATGTAAGTGAATTTGTTTTAAACTAACAATCATTTCCTTCAACTTAATATTTCTGTCTCAACACTTGTTAAAGGAGTCAGGTGGGTTTTTTGTGTTGTTGTTGTTGTTGCTTTTTTATGTCAGTAGGAAAAAAAAAGGTTAAAGGAAGGAAGGGTAGGTGGGTAGTTCATTTTCTAAAGTGCTGAGATATGTAGTCTCAACCCCTTTTTTTTCAATCCTAGAAGTCTGATAAAGACAAGATAAGTTTCAGGCAAAAAAAGCTATTCATAGGAATATGTTAAATTCGATATGATAAATTCAACCTTCCTAGAGCACTGACTTTCTGGGTGGCTAGGGTACCAAACAGTCTTGATCAAGTGAGAATCAGCTCAGAGAGCTCATATTCATGTGAAGGGTTTCTCATACCTCTTTCCTTCTAATGGATTATGTTCATATGAGTAAATGCATTGTTCTCCCCAAAATAAGCAATTTTATATTAAAACATTGCAGGAATGAAGACAATGAAAAATCTATTTTAAAATTATCTACAAAAACCATAGCTCATACACACTACAGTAATGTATAATTGTTAGCAGAGTAGCCATAATAACCATTCTTCGGGCCCAGGGTATATGAAATAGGTTAAACAATTGCTGGCTCCCAAACTATCCATTGCCTCTAACCTTCTCACAGAAAGCTATAGATGCAAGGGTGTGAGAATGTGTGAGAAAGTATGGAGCTCCCGGCAAGGTGCTATAGGAGCCCAGAGGTTAATGGGATTGAAAGACAGAACAGATTTGCCACCAGTACTGGTGGTCTTTGATATGAAACTTGATAGAATTTTGACAAGTAAAGATGAGAAAAGAAGATACAGTGTTTCAGGTAAGAAGAAACACCTTGACTAGAGGCACAGCCATAAAGAAAACAGAAAACATGAAGTTCAAAAACTAGCCCTCAAACCCAGAGAATTTTATATTAAAATAGGGAGGTGGTAGAAAAAAAAAAAATCTGGGACCTTGAACGCATACACAGTGCCTGGTAATAAAAGTCTATCAAGACACAAGTTTCTTCCCTCTTAAATCAGAGGAAACTAAAATTCCCTGTGTGGGGAGATCAGGATGAGGCTAGAGGCTTAGCAGTGGAAGAATTCACCAAGACAAAGTGGAGAACAGAAAAATGGTACTTGTTGAAATACACTGCTTAGATTAAGCCACGGCCAAGAGAGAAGAGATCTGCACAGGGAGAGGGCTTAGAGCTCCCTTTGATAACCTGCTTTCATGTGCTTTCCATGACTGGGGAGTTAGTTTGGGCCAGTTGGTGCTGGGATGGCTGGTCTTGGGCACTGATCTTTGACACAGAATGTGTCTGGCCCTCCTTCCACCTTCAGGGTCAAATGATCAGCCTTATGGCTTGCTTTCCATAGCAACCTTATCAGTTCTTTTTATCTGTTCAAAACTCCCAAACCTTCAGGCTGGGCAAGGGGTGTGAGCTTATACTTTAACCTTATTAAATGATTCCCATTCATTCCCATTCATAGAGCCTTGTCCATTGGAAGGAACTTGCTCTTATTTAATATTATGCCCATATTGAAGAGATGAAAGTTGGAATTCAGAGCAGTGAAGATACAATAACCTGGAAGTGATAAAGATATAATGAACACCCAGGTTAATCAGATTTAGAAAAATATCGCCTTTGTATTACACTAGACTGCTTCTAAGGCTCCCTGAAAGTAGCCAAGTTTGAGGTTCCTGACAGTCAAGTCTACCAACAGTAGTAAGAATCTGACATGTAAGACTGACTCAGCTCCTCCCTATGGTACTTATGCATCAATCCAAGGGTGATTTCCTCAAACCTGCCATCAAAGATAGTTTGATGGGTATAATACATAACTCATAGGGTTGATTTTAGATTTAAATAATATAATAATATTAATGCTTTTATCACAGTTTCTTACAAATAGTAGGCAGATACTCAAAAAATAACTGTAATTGTTCACTTAACAAATATATACCTTATATTTGTGTATATACATGCGTACACACACACACATATATGTATATTAAATGGTACTTCCCAAGAAGTAAAAGAATGGGGAGCTCCAAAAGAAATGACTACATTAATAAAACCATAAGCATGAATGTTATCAGAACTCAGTCAAAAGTTTATAGAAACCAGGCTAATACATTATAAAAAAAAAAAAAAAAACACAGTGAAACCTCAGCATTTAAGGTAACCTCTACTGATCACTAGCTGATCACTGTTACAGAACAAAGATCTCAATGGCTACACATACAAAGAATAAATATTTTCAAAAATTGGTTCAATACAAACTCTTGGTCAATGGAACATTTGATTTCTAGTCACCACAACATAGCATTCAAAATGCCCAGTTTTTAATAAAAAAAAAATTGATGAGGTATACAAATAAAAAGTAAAGCAGGCCCACACAGAGGAAAATAGAAATCAACAGAACCATTTCCTAAAGGGCCAGCCTGGTGACCTAGGGGGTAAGTCTCAGTGCTCACTGCTGTGGCCTAGGTTAAATCCCTGGTCAATGAGCTTACCACATACAGTGCAGAATTCTTCTCCTGTTTCACCAACTGCTCCCCTCAAACAGTGTACTTCAGTAAATCTACCTGTTCTGCTCCCCACTCTGCTACTAGTAAATGCTTTCACCTCACCCCACCCTGCACCTCTGACCTACACCCCTCTTCTTCACACACACAAAAAAAATTAGAAACGAAAAGAAACTATTCCAAAAGAAGCTCAGATAGGGAAAATATTATCCTTACTAGACAAAGATTTTAAATGTGTTCAAATTGCTAAAAGAAATCATGGACAAAGAATTATATCTCGGGCCCTCCCTGGTGGTGCAGCGGGTTAAAGCACAGCACAAAGAAGCTTAAGCCACTTCCGCATGAGTTCGATCCCCACCAGCCCTGGAGGAG
>NW_004567116.1:43013173-43073838 GCF_000260355.1 Condylura cristata | reverse complement strand
AAAAAAAAAAAAACAACAAATGATATCTCAGTAAATATACATGTCAAAAAGAGACAAAAATTATAAAAAAGTAACCAAACAGAAATGCTGAAGAACATAAAACATAATAAATACATTTAAACATTTACTAGAGTGGTTCCCAAATTTACTTGAGTGGTGCTCAAATTAAGACTTGAGCAGACAAAAGAAAAATGCTAAATTCTTGAAGCTAATTCCATTGAGATTATTCAGCCTAAGAAAAAGAAAGATAGAAAAATGAGAAAAAGCTAACAGTATCTTAGAGACCTATGAGACACCATAAATCATATTGTCACATGTCACATAAAGAAAGGTGAGGGAAGGTAGGTTAGAAAAAATTTTCAGAGATAGTGGCCAAAAATTTCCCAAGTTCAATGAAAAGCATAAATCTATACACCCACAAATTTTGACAAATCCCAGATAGAATAAATTCTAAGAGAGCCATACCAAGAAATACTACAAGCTAGTTGTCGAAAGCCAAAGATAAAGAGAACCCTCAAAGCAGCAATAGAGAAACAATAAATATATGACATATAAGGGGCCTTCAATAAAGTTAACAACTGATTTCTCATCAGAAACCAAGGAGGCTAGAAGGCAATGTAATTCCATACTAAAAGTACTGAAAGAAAAAAAAAATACTGAAGGACTAAAACTGTGAAAGAAGAGTTTTGATTCTAATACATCTACCATTGAAGTAGTTTGCTGCTAGTAAAATGGTTCTAAAAGAGATATTACAGGTAGTCATTCAGTATGAATGAAAGGAAACTAAACAGTAGCTTGAATATATACATGAAGAAATGAAGGTTTTCAGTAAAGGTAACATCATAGGTAACTATTAAAGCTACTATTAATATAGTTATCATTATAACTCTTCTTCCTATATTGTCGAAAAACAACTACATAAAATAATTAGTACTAATCTATATTGATGGGCACAGATGTACAAGGATGTAATTTTTTGATAGTATTAAGAAGGACAAAGTTATATAGTGGCCATATTTTTACATACTACTAATAGAGTGGTTCTTAATTCAGATTTGGAAGTTATAAATTAAGATATTATGGTGATCAATAGGCAACCGCTAAGAAAAAAAAAAATATATATACATATATATTATAAGAAAGGAATAAAAATGTTACACTATAAAATGTCCATTTAATGCAAAATGAAGCAATAATGGAGAAATTGGAGAATAAATATATGTAGCCCACTCATAAAACAAAGAGAAAAATGGCAGAAGTCCTGCCTTACCAGTAATAATTAGTACAATCAACTTAAACTAAAATTAAAAGGCAGAATAGAATATAAAAGAAAAAAATAGAAGACCCAATTATATGCTATCTAAAAGAGACTCACTTTAGATTTAAAACACAAGTAGAAAGTGAAAGTATGAACATTATATATTACATACAATCATCTCTGGTTTCAAGAATTAATAAAATAAAAGTAGACAAAAAAAATTGATAGATGAATAGGATAATACTGAAACCAAATAGATTGCAGAAAAATATTTAGAATATACCACCAAATGACAGAAGAATACCCATTCCCCTCAAATGCACATGAAATATCCTCCAAGATAAGGCAAATATTAGACTACAGGACAAATCAAAGTAAATTTTTAATGACTGAAACAATACAAAGTATCTTCTCTGTACACAAAAGAATTGAATTAGAAATGAATAGCAGAGCAAATCTAGAAAGCTCACAATTACTATGTGTTAAAGACACATAAACACATAACACTGTGTGTTAAAAACACACAGTTAAAAACTCAAACAACAAATGAATAAAAGAAGAAATCACAAGATTAGAAAACTATCCAATGAAGGAAAGTGAAAATGCAGTATTCCAAAACTCATGGGATATGGTGAATGTGGTATTAAGAGGGAAACTTACAATTTTAAAGGCCTAAATTATAAAAGAAGGTCTCAAATTAATAATCTAACTTTACATTTTAGAAGCTAGAGAAAAGTGAAATTAACCCAAAGCTACTACAAGGAAGGAATTATTCATAATTTTTAAATATTTAGCTAAAATGATTGATCTAGAAAAAAATTATAAAATCATGTATAAAAGTAGTAACATTTCTACCAATTTTACAAAAGTAAGAAGGATTATAAGAAAATACATTATAAACATTTATATACCAATAAATTAATCCATATAGAATAGGCAAATTACTAGCAGCATCAAATTATCAAAATTGACCAAGAGGTAAAAGAAAGTGTGAACACACCTAGGCTAAGAGTTTTAATCAGATTTTTTTTTACGTTTCCAACGAAGGAAAACCCAGGACTAAATGACTTTATTGGTGAATTCTATGGAACCTTTAAAGAAATTAACACCAATCCAAAAAACAGAGAAGAAGAAAACACATTCAAACTATTTTGTAAAACAGGTATCATCCTAAATAGGCATAGACATCACAAAACAATCCTGACATAGGTATCACACACACACACAAAATAATGATCATTTATAAACGTAGATTCAGGGCCCTCCCTGGTGGCATGAGTAAGAACGCAGCATTGCAAGCTAGCCGCAGCTGCTTCAGATTCAGTACTAGTTAGATCCTTGGGCCGGAGGTGATCCACGTGGTGAGGTAGACATTTCCTGACCCACCCGCTGCTCCCCTCAGCAGTGTACTTGTCAATTTGTCTGTTCTGCTCCCCACTCTGTCTCTGGTGAATCCTTTCACTGCCCCTGCATCTCTGGCTTGCACCCCAGTTCTGTATGCATAAATAAATGAATCTTTTTTTTTAAATAGATGCAAAATCCTCTATTTAATACTAACAAACAGAATCGAGCAGAATACTGAAAGGGTTATATTCTATGGTCAAGTAATTTTTATCTGAACAAAGCAAGGTCTGTTCAACATATGAAAAAGCATAGTCTTTCATGGTCAAAAAAAAATTAAACATGCTAGGAATAGAGGGTAATTTTCTCCACCTGATAAAAAGTATCTATAAAAAATTTTTTAAAACAATTAACATCACACTTAAAAGACTTGACACTTTCCACTAAGACCATGCTCACTTTTAATACTATTCTGCATGGTATTGATGCTACTGATCAGGTTACTTGGGCAAGAACAACAAATAAAATACAGCCAATTGTAAAGGGAAAAAGAAAGTTAGGTTTGCTCATGGATGACATGAAGTTACAAACAGAAAGTCCTAAGTAATCCAGTTTAAAAATTATAACTAAAGAACAACATCAGCAGGGTTGCAGGATACAAGATCAATATACAAAAATCAATTGCATTTTCATACAATTTGTGATGAACAATAAGATTAAATGAGGAAAGCAATTCTTTTCCAATTGCATCAAAAAGGATAAAATAGAATAGAATTTAACAAATGAAATATACTTTTAAAAACCCCACATCCCATGTTCATAGACCAAAAGTCCTCAATTTTGTTAGAATGTCTTTATTCCACAAATGTTTCTCCTTATCAGAATACAGCTACTTATTTTTAGAAATTAACAAGTGAATCCTAAGAATCATGTTCTAGGAAACTAGAATGAGCAAAATAATCTTGGGGTTAGGGATGAGATGCACATTTTCATATTTCAAAACTTACTACAATGCAGTGGTAATTAAGACAGTATGGCACTGCACAAGGACAGACATATAAAACCATGGAAGAGAATGAACAGTCCAGAAATAAAACTAGGGGTCTAAGGTCAACTGATTCTCAACAAGAGGGCCAAGACAATTCATTGGAGAAAGAATAATCTTTTCAATAAGATTTGGAACACTGCATAGCCAATGCAAAAGAATGAAATTGAGCCACTACCTTACTTGAAAGTTTAAGGATAAATTTTCATGACCATAGATGTACTAATAGATCCTTAGATGTCATACCAAGAGCACCAACAACACAAGGAAAATAAAAACAGATAAATTGGACATCTTGAAAAAATTATTATTTATTCAAGGAGCTAGAATGTAAAAAGACAACTTACAGTTTGTGAGAATGTATTTGTAAATCATACATTTGCTAAGGATTTACTCCCTAGAATTTTTAAAGAACTATTACAACTCAATAACTAAAAGACAAGCAATCCAAATTATTAAACAGACAGTTGTTTAGGACAGATATTTTTCAAAAAAAGATATACAAATGTTCACGTCATGAACAGGCACTTAACATCACTAATCAGCAGGGAAATGCAAATCAAAGCCACGATGACACATCACCTCATACATGTTAGAAAGACTGTTATCAAAAGAACAAGAAATAGAAAACCAGGAATATAGAGAAAGGGAGCCTTGGTACATGTTGATGGAAGTATGGAAAGTACAGTAACACCACCATTGTGGAAAACAGACAGAGGACGTGTCCGAAAGTTAAAACTAGCACTACTGTATGATTCAGTGATTCCCATTTGTGGGTATATATCTAAAGGAAATACTTGTGTATATATGTTTTCGTATTTCACATTTTCTTATCTGTTCACCCACTGATGAACACCTAGACTGTTTATTCATATATATGTGTATGCGTATACATATATACATATAAAAAAGAAGGAAATTCTACCATTATTCACAACATTTTTTAAAATAATATAATAGTTTATTTTTACATCATTTTGTGCATTTTTTCATCTCATGGGGATGTACTCCCCGTGGGCTTCCCATCACCAAATCACCCATGTGCCATTACCATAGTCCAATGCTCTTCCCTCCCTCCATTGTTTTTGATCCCATTCCCTACTCCACCCCCATAAAATGTCTCTGGTATATAGCTGTTCATCATTATTATTATTTTCACATCTGGTCTGATATATTCCTGCTATGATATTCACAACATTTTATCTTAAGGGCATTAGTTAATCTAAGTGAAATAAGACAGAGAAAGACAAATACTGTATGATCCCACATATGGAATTGAAAACCACCAAACTCATAAAAACTGGAATAGATTCACTGTTACCAGGAACTGGGGGGAATTGAGGAAGTATGGGTCAAAGGTACAAACTTCCAATTATAAGATGAATAAGCTCTAGAATCTAATGTACAGTGTGGTTACTCTAGTCAGTAATACTTATTATATGCATGAAAGTGAGAGTAAATCTGAAATGTTTTCACCATAGTAACAACAAAATGATACCTATACAAGGCGAAAAATTAGTTCAAATGAACTAAACTTATTGTGATAAACATTTTGCAGTATATGCTTGTTTCTAATCATTACATTTTACATTTCAAACTTAGATAATGTTCATTGTCAATTATATTTTTTAAAAATACTTGTATGACATTCTGTTCTTCATTTTTTTTTAATATTTATTTGTTGATGCATCTAGAACTGGCCCTAGAGTTGTGGGGGTGAGAGGATTCACCAGAGACAGAGTGGGGAACAGAACAGGCAGATGAAGAAGTACACTGTTGAGGCGAGCAGTGGGCGAGACAGGAGAGATCTGCCGTGCCATGTGGGTCATCTCTGAGCTGGGGATCGAATGCTCACTGAAGAGGCTGCAGCCAGCTTCCAGTGCTGTGTCCTAACCCGTTGTGCCACTATGTCAACTAAATTTTAATAAAACTGGAGGAAATCAAAAACAGTGCTCAGTATCATTAGTCATTGGATAAATAAAAACTACCTTAGACAAACTAAAACTACAATGAGATACCACTGTGTACCCACTAAAACAGTTATAATCTTTTTTAAAAATGAAAAATAACAACTGTTGGGGAGGATGGGATAGAATTGTAACTTCATGTCACACTGGTAGAAGTTGTGCAACCACTGTGATAAACAAGTTGGCAATTTCTTAAAAGTTTTAACATAAAATTATCATATGAGGGTCCTCCCTGGTGGCGCAGCGGGTGGCACAGCACTAAGAAGCTAAAAGCTGCTTCAGCATGAGTTCTATCTGGCCGGAGGTGATCCACAATGTATGGCAGACCTCTCCCCATCTGCCCACTGCTCCCCTCAGCAGTGTACTTCATTGATCTGCCTGTTCTGCTTCCCACTCTGTCTCTGGTGAATCCTCTCACCACCCCTGCACCTTGGGCCTGTACCCCAGTTCTGTATGCATAAATAAATAATTTTTTTTAATTATCATATGAGCCAGCAATTTTTCCTCTTAGGTATATACGCAAAAGAATGTTTTTAAGAAAGGCATTCAGGCAAAAATGCACACAGAAATGTCTATAGCAGCATTTTCATACTAGCAAAACAAACAAACAGCAACAACAAAAATAAAAGAAAGAATCCAAACATCCAGCAAGTGCTGAATGGATAAATAAAATGTGGCATAGCCATGCAGTGAAGTAGCATTCAGCAATGAAAAGGAGTGAAGTGCTAAGACATGCTGCAAGGCAGATAGACCTTAAAAACTTTATGCTAAGTGAAAGAGGTTAGACACAAAAGACAACACTGATGATTCTGTTTATATGAGATGTCCAGGATCAATAAATAAAGAGAGAGAGAAAGCAATTTAGTGATCGTCAGGGGCTGAGAACTTGAGGGGCAGGGGATGAAAAAGTAAGGAATAAATACTTAATGTACATAGATTTCTTTTTTGCTGTGACATAAATGCCATGAAATCAGTGGTGATAGTTGGACAACACTTGTGAATCTACAAAAAGCCATTGAATTGTACTTTGATATTATTAAAATAGTAAGAGGAATGGGGTGGGAGGAGAGATGCTGCACTCAAATAATAGCCAGAGGTACTGGGAGAATATACGTGTACCCCCAAAAGAAGATGAAACAAACCCAGAAATTGATCAATCAATCAGTGAGAAAAATGAGAGCAAAATAAATCTCAGGTTCAAATACTTAAAATCAATGAACATATCTAAACATGAAAAATAAAATTACCAAGCTAAGCACAGACAAGGAGAATACTAGCAACGAATGGGACAGATGGTTGTGTGTGAGTGTGTGTTTGATGTACTCATAAATAAGAACCATGGAAGAGGTATAAAAGCAGAACAGAACAAGAAGTACAAGTAGCCCCTAGATTTGTGAGAAATGTTCTGCCTCTCTAGCAATTAAAGAAAGGCAAATTAAAACCAGATGCCATTTTTAGCCCCTCAAATTGCTACTTTAATAATAATGGCACTCAATGCTACAGTAGTATAAAAAGGTAGGCATCGTAGCACATTGCTTGTGTGACTGTAAACTGTTAAAATCTAGAAAGGCATTTAACCACAGGTATCAAAGAGCCTTAAAAATATGAACACTATAAGAGGCCATAGTTATTCAAAAATGAGATAGGAAGACAACAAAAATATAAGGAATTTTCATTGCAATATTAGCATGTTTAAATTTAAGTTCATTGGAGAACATTTCAAACAGCAAGTACTGAGAGAGAAAGGGGGAAGGAGAAGGATAAGAGAATGAGAGGGAGAGAGAATCAGGCAAAACCTTACCACCTAGTCATAAACATCATTAAAATAAGGTGAACACATCCAGATGAACTTCTGAATCTGTACACTTGATTTCCCTCCTTGACGGTAGATAAGGGTGAATAGTAAGCATTGGAAATAATTTCAGAAAATAATTTCCTATAGACAATTATTACAGAAACAAATCATTCTACTTGTTTTACTTCATTCTCAGAAAAAAAATAGAAATACAAGTAAAATAGAGATTATTAAATTTAGACAAATGTTTCTTCACCACAATACAATTTATAAAACAACACTCTCAAAACTATTAAAATACTGTATTAGGGCTGCTGTAACAAAGCACCACAGACTAAGTGTACAACAGAAATTTGTTGTTTCATAATTTTGAAGGCCAAAATCCAGAAATCAAAATGTAGTCATGACTGTTTAAAACAGATAAGATTTGGAATCAACCCAAATAGATAACTGGATCAGGAAGATGTGGCACATATAAGAATATAGGGGATAAAGAAAAATAATAATAATGATAACCAACAACCCACAACAAAATAAAAATAAACAGACAACTGTAAATCAGAGACGTTCTGCAGGGATTGGGGAAAGAGAGGGGTCAAAACAAGGGTGGGCAAAGCACAAGGCACAGGGGTGAATTGGTGGTGGGAATTCTGTGTGGACTACACTGAGAAAAGAGAGCAAACATTCTAAGATAAAATAAATAAATAGATTTTTTTTTAAAGAAAAGGAAGAGAACAGTAGTTAAAAAACAAAGCAAAGCAAAATAAAATGTAGTGTGGCCATGTGCAGGTCTCTCCTAGGTTCACAACATTTGGTTGTGTTCAGGCTTATCCCTCTGTCTTTTCTTCAGAACTCTTTGGGCATTGCTCTAGTGTCTTCTAGAAATGAACATCATTGTGGAGAAATTGAAGGTCGGCTTGATTTCCCTCCTTGAAGGTGTTTTGTTTTTTGTTGGAGTGGTAAGGAATTACTTGCTCACCATTCAAGTTTGGTAGTTATGGCATATTCTCTCTTGTTAACCATCTGATTCCTTTTTTTTTCTTTTTCTGGAGTATGGTATGCTCCTCAATCCTTAGGTAACATAATGACATGTATCTTCTCTTCCATTTGTTCTGTTCTCTTCAGCAATGATGCTAGCATTGAGCTTATTTTTAAGTCAGCTTTTTCCCTCACATGCAATACCTTCCTTCCATCATCTTAATTTCTGTCCCTTTCCTCATTTTTCACCATTTTTACAGCAAACATTTTCTCAGTCAAAAATGCAATTTTCAACTGGTTTAGTTCTTTTTGTTTATAACTTTTTCTATGATACTGTTATTGAGTTTTCCATTTTAACATTGTTATTTCTCTTAATTTATCTTTTTTAAAGATTTATTTATTTATGCATACAGAACAGGGGTGCAGGCCAGAGTTACAGGGATGGTGAGAGGATTCACCAGAGACAGAGTGGGAAGCAGAACAGGCAGATCAGTGAAGTACACTGCTAAGGGGAGCAGTAGGTGAGACAGGAGAGGTCTGCCCCACCATGTGGTCACCTCCAAGGCTGGGGGTCGAACTCGCACTGAGGTGGCTGCATCCAGCCTACAGCGCTACATCCCAATGCATTGTGCTACCAGGGAGGGCCCTAGTTCTCTTAATTTCATTTTATTAAGTTGTCATCTAATTTCTCATGTTGAATCCTTGTTTCATTGGTTTAAGATTCCTATTAAATTCTTATATAGCACAATCACATTTGAAGTTTTATTTCTGGAATATATTTTCTTGTAGATAGGGTTTTTCATTATCTTTTTAAATGCAGTAGTCTGTCTATATCTGTTCATCTTCCCTTTTTCTTTAAGGACTATAATATATATTCTTAGTTGCTACCTGGTTATTTTTTTTTTTCATCTGTGTCATGCTTAACTTGGACAATCCTTACAACTAAACAGTAACATTAATTTATGTTAGCTAGTATACTTTTGAAATTTTATGAAAAAATAAAATTCTCACAATGTAATAAACAGTACAGCAAATCACATCTATAATACGCTGATCTATATTTTGACTATTTGCATTTAAACTCATATAACACATTGTATACACTATTATGTTTATATGCATTATGTATTTGTATGTGTATAATAATTGTGTCATATACCTTACTCATATATAATTCTAAGTTATAAATCTAAAATGCATACATCTACATATAAAATTTATGATCCAAATATAAGATTTAATCAGTATGCACAATTTTAGAATCTGGGAGGAAATATACTGAAGTGCTGAAGCTGGATATTATGGGTGGTTACTTAACCTCTTGCAATTTCAGTTTCAGCCAGAGAAACAGAAACAGCTTTGAATATTTGAAACAGAGAGAATTTATTATAGAAATCTGGGGCTACTGGACATGGAGAGTGGGAAAGTCCAGAAGGGAAGAGCAAGGTGATCAGAGACTAAGCACAGCAGGATACTGCGGACCCCCACTCCAAGGTCAGGGGAATCCAGGATTTTTTCACCAGATCTGATATCTCCCCATGAAGGCTGGAACCATGGAATCTCTTTCTAGAGGAAGTCACTCACACAGCAAACACAACTTCCATCACCTCCTGTCTCATGGCCACTGCTTCCCACTAACCAGACACAGGGAAGCCAGCCAGCCAGTTAGACCCCCTTGCCAAACAGAGGTTAAGAGAGAACATAAGTTTCAAGAGATGAATCTTGAGACAAATAAGCTGAGCTCTGGTACAGTATCCTCTTCCATAAACAAGAATGAAAACTTCCCCGAGGCAGTTGTTGGAAAATAGTGGCTCTATAGAAAGTGTCAGCTCAGAGGCTTAGCACAGTCAGCCCCTTTCTTCAGGGAGGAGTGTCCAGTGCATTTGGGCCCAAGGGCGGCATCAGTCATGGCAAGATGTGTCAGGGCAGGTGGGAGGACCTTTGGACATCTCAGAATGTTGTTTAGCTAGAGGACAAGTGAGCAGGCCCAGAAGCTGTGCCAAAAATTTGCTGTGGACACAGGAGCGCCCAAGAGATGGAAGGTTGTCACGGCCCAAATATGGCTAGGGCAGCTGACCCTGACCTGCAGGCCACGTGGTCAGCTCCATCCTGGAGCCTCTCCCAGTCACACCTCTGCCTGCCCAGGAGATCACTCTGTGGCAGAATAGCTATCGGTAGCTGCCCACACTTTTCCAGGAGCAATTTTGAAAACAAACTGTGAATACCAAATGTATGTTGCCAGTCCCTGACACACCTCTAAAGCATGACACCCTCTACCTGGGATTGCTCAGAGTTATTTTTTCTCTCTCTCTCTCTTTTGTACAACTGTGGAATGAAGTGTGGGATCATAGCCACAGAACAGCCTCCTTATTAGCATCAGAACTATAGTCAAAACACATTATGCTTGGCTAATACATTTTTTAATGTGATGGAAATGCCATCAAAGCATAGTTAATCGGAATTGAATTAAATCATAATTGGAGCTCTTGTGCCCAAGGAAGAGAAATTATCCTTTATTGTTGTAGACTGAAAATGTGCCAATTGTAATTCACTTTTTTAAGTAAATGACCATTGTTGTTCAGAGGGGCGTGTCCAACCCTGGTTCTCCCGCATAGCATACTCAGTGCCAGGATATCTTATGTCCATGGATCCATGATGTGCTAGTGATTGTAGTGACTGGAAAATGCACTGATACTCAAGGGCAGGTAACCCTGGCTAGCTGGGCAAGACTCTCAGCCTTTTCCTTTTCTACAGGTTGGGGGGAGGGCTTTGAAAAGGAAATGAGATGATACAGTCAGAGTGTCTGGTTAGTCCTGAGTAGAAGGGGCTGAAGCCCAGGTTTGGCTCTTCTGCCATGACCTAGTCACTATTCAAATAGATCCTAACCTGGCTACCCAGAAGTAGTAGAGGGAAAGCCTAAAAAGATAATGAGATACCTGATTCACACCCAGAGTCTTCTTACCAAAGTGTCTAAAGTTGGAACCTGGAACTCTGCATTAGTTTTGCAAGCTTCCAGGTTCTGATAACAACCAGTGCTCTTAGTGGTAATGAGAGCAACCGTATATGTGAATGTCTCCAACCAAGCAGCTTGAAACAGACAGCACTTATAGCTTTCTGAAAGACCTAGAGGACTTTTTCATAAAGGAATAACTAGCTCAAATCAAGATCAGCCAACATGTGCCTGCATGTATGCACGCACTCACACACACACACACACACACACACACACACAGAAAGCTACCATCACCAAACCACCTGGCTTTTATTCATTGTCCTACCTCAGTGTCTGCAAGGAGCTGTTGGCATCCACCTCTGGGAGCAACACCTGCTCCCAAGTTATGATCTGGGGATACTTTTCCTCTCCTGCAAGTCCATGTACACTAAGAAAATATTTATTGTTTCCCTGCAGTAAGATAGGAATCATGTACTGGGTCTGATGAAACTAACGCTTCTCAGCTGTAACCAAAATTCATGAATCATGGCTCAGAATCATCAGATACAATTACTCTGCCTTCCCAGAACTTCCAGGGCCCTGGTCACACACAGGAAGGGAAGACATAGAAGTGCAAGTCTCCTGGAACCTTTGAGGGATTTTTGCACTCTCTCAGTCTCTTTAGGAGCAGGAAAAGCTGTGGAGGATACTGAAGCATATGAGAGTCACTTCCTGAGGACCTACTGTGAGTCAGACACTGCTCCTGTTTGAATTTGATCTGCAAGGATTGACATTTTTTCTACTTCAAAAGATGAGGAAAATCAGCTTAAGGCTAGGGGTCATGCCCAATATCATGACAAGTCATATTGGAGCAGGAATTGCACAGACTTCTATGTATTCTTTCCGCTCTCCATGTGTGTGCTCCCAGGGTGTACCCCAAAGGAGCAGAGAAGCAGAAAGGCTAGTGGAACAGGGAGGTGAGAAAACATTTTATAATTGGACATCTTTTACCCACACCCTGAGTCACAAACACCTACCAGACAACTGCAAAAGCTAGCTAGCTCAATGAGAACATTTTCCTGGGGGAATGGATAAAGTTTCAGAAAGAATAAGGGGATTTCTGGATGGGTTCACATCCCAGCCTCCCCCCTTTCCTCACTGTGTCCTTGGGTAACTTAGCCTTTTACTTTTTTTTTTCTTTTTTTAAGATTTTATTTATTTATGCGTACAGAAATAGGTACAGGTCAGAGGCACAGGGACGGAGTGAGAAGAACCGGCAGATCTACAAAGTACACTGCTCAGGAGAGGTCTGCCATCCCATGTGGGTCACCTCCAGGGCAGGGATCGAACTCATACTAAAGTGGCCACAGCTTGGCTTAGCTTCGTAGTACAGCGCTCCAACCCGCTGCAACACCAGGGAGGACCCAATTTAGCCTTTTATAGGCTGCTTGCCCATCTGTAAAATGGAAATATTAATACCGCCCTTGTAGGTTAAGTAAGGGTTAGACAAAATGCATTGCAGTACTTAAAAAGCATGGTGCCTAGCAAGTAGCAGACATTCAATGAACCATACTGATACCAAGAGTAGCAGCAGCAGTAAAACACCTAACACATAGTAGATGCTTGGTAAATGTTATTTTTCATGGGTCTCAGGCTAAGTGGAAGCTTCCCAACCTAAGAGTTTAAAGTCCTGGATGCAGGTACCGATTGTGGCCTCTCTGTGATCACAGGGGTAGTCATGTGACCTCTCTGCTCTCTACTTCTGCCCTCTAGAAATGTAGGGGATTGAGCTGTGTCTTTGATGCTGAACTCTCCTCTGCTCGTAATAGGGTGGCAGGCTGCAGGCAATGAATGGGGGCAGGTCTGTGTCCCACTTCATTGTCTCCAGAACTCAAACAGGCAAGATTTGTTTCCCACAAACTGATGGGGTCAATATGTCTTGACAGGACTGACCCTGTAGCAATTCTGTCAGGACCCTAATTTTCCACCCTCGGTCTCTAACCACTCAGAAGAGATGACCTGACAGTGAACCTGGTCGAAATGAATTATGATTCAGTTACCAAAAAAAAAAAAAAAAGAACCCACACACTTGAGACTTTACAGTTGGGAGGCAGGAGGGAGGGGCAATTACAACCAAAATTAAAATAAAAAGGCAGGAGGGAGGGGCAGTTACAACCAAAATTAAAATAAAAAGGCAGGAGGGAGGGGCAGTTACAACCAAAATTAAAATAGGGTGAGAGCTTTTAAACATACGTATTAAAATCCTTTAAAGCTAGCAAATGGATTTTTAAAGGCCAAAGTGATTTTGAATGTTTGATGGTGGAGGCTTAATTCCCCAGACTCTTGTTTTTAGTGGCCTTATTTTAAGCACAACTTTCCAATATTACAATTTTTAAAAATCAGACACATGGGGGGAAAAAGTCTATTTATCTACCCACCTAAAAATAGTAACACCAGTTCCTCAGCCAGCCTCAACTTGGCCAGCACACCTGACCCTCCCCTGCAATGCTTAACCCTTATGTTCCCACCAGCAGCCCAACTCTCCTTCCCTACCTCTCCCTTCTCCACCTGACACCCCTCTCCTGCAGATCCCTTTGTGGGAAGCTCCCATTTACAATTCCTTGGACTATATCCAAAAATCGAGGCTGACATTAAAGGGGAGTTTTGCATGTCTCTTTGCTTTATTGAAGCTACTGGTTCCTTTCTCTTTGTGGTTCTGCCAGGATTATTTATCAGGGTAATAAAGGATGAGGAAACAGGAATGAAGGTGGGAGGGTTTGGTTCCAAAGGCATTTTTGGCAAAGAGTATGGGCTGTGCCTGTGTGCCTGACCAGCCAATGCACAGGGGTGGGGGTGTGGAAGGGCAAGGGAGTGGTGCAAAGGGGAAAAAACAACAACCTGGCCCACTTAAAATTTTAACAAGGCTGGTCTTGTGGGCATTATGTAATTTCTTGAATTGATTTATATGCTGCTGCCTAACTCTAAAAGGATTTGAGGCAAGTTACCCATAAAAGACATTCACAATAAACTCAAGAAAAAATAACATAAAATAAATGAGTGAGATAGCAAAATCAAGTTAGGTGAAATGAAAGAAACTTGTGCAAACGTTGGCACCAGGGCAGCCAGGCTGATGAGGCCAAGGGAGGGATGATGGTATGGCTGGCACAGGGCTCCTTCTCACAGCAGAGACCAAATGACCATTCCTTGGGACATGAGAAGCCTTTCCTGAACAAAAGCCAGAGAAATTCCTGACGCGGGTCACTTTGTCTTCATCTCAGCGAGGTCCGCCACGTGTAGGTGTGATAGATCTTTCCAAAGCAGCTCTTAGGAAGGTTTGGCAAAAGCCACAGCTTAGACCTGCAGTGCAACCTGGGAAGAAGCATCCACTTGTTGGGGTGGGGGGTGCCAGCGCAATGTGGGGGTGTACCAGTTACACTTGCACTCCAGCCAGATTTCAAACTGTCCTTTCTCTTGTGCATAGAAAAATGTTCTACTTCAGAGTTTTGTGCAAGGAACTCTTGGGACTGGTAGAGAACGTGGAAAGAACACATTTCCTACTTTGCTTATGATGTGCCAAACAAAATTCAAAATGTTTCTGCACATTTACAGCAAAGTTGTGCCCCATTTATTCAGTGGCTGTTTGTGTCCTGGCTCACCACTGACAATCCCTAGCAGTGGAAAAGCCTGAAGGGAAGGGTTATGTGGTACTCCAAGTTTCCTTCTGCATTTCACATTCTGCAGCTCAGGTTTTGGATAGTGACTTCAGACCAGAGCTGGGTATGAGCTGCACAGACACAAAGAAGCCTCACTCCAGCCCTCTGTTTATGCCCATTTTATAACTGAGACAAGATTGGGAGCCAAGAAATCATCTGGGAATCATGAAGATGTCCCTACTAAGTGAAGTTGGTACCCAAATAAACAGGCCACAAAGTTCTGTGCACAGGTTTTTATTGTATATTGGATAAATGAAGTTTAGTGAGTGCAACATGAATACCCCCAAACCTCAAACAATCTCTATAGTTTTTCTGGCATCTAGGATATCAGAGGAAAAGATATCTAGGGACCTCCCTTGTGGTGTAGGGAGCTTTATCAACACTATGACCTAAGTTTGATCCCCAGCCAAGGAGCTGACACGCACATGGCACAGCAGACCTCTCCTGTCTCGCCCACTGCTCCCCTCAGAAGGGAATTTCAGTAGATCTGCCTGTTCTGCTCTCCACTCTATTTCTGGTGAATACTCTCATCCCCTCACCTCTGGCCTATACCCCAGTTCTTCTATGCAAAAATAAATGAAATATTAAAAAAAGAAAAGAAACTATGCCAGTGCACAGATATCTGTAAGGGTGAGACAGTCGTTATCTTCGAAACACACAACTACCTGTATGGCTAAAATTGCAAGTCTCCTCCAAATTGTATTAGACAGGAAAGTAATTGGACAATTATAAATGCTATAAAACTTTCTTAACATTACAAGTCATTTGCGGGCAAGGACCCAGAGCCCTTCCATCTTGTGGCCCACTGCCCTTCAGTCTTCTAGCGCTAAGGGAGCAGGATGGTCTGAGAGCCATGCCTGGAGATGGCATACACACCTCCCACTGCCACTCCACTAAGTGATGGAGACACTCGGACACACCCCGCAGCAATGCTTTGAGCACAGACTATTCCGTGCTACATGTTCTCCTTGGTCCCTGCTCTCTCTTTCCACCCACAGATTGATGGGCCTTTGTGACCCTGATGACCTTTCACCACCTCCCGTGCAGGGGCAATGGAGAGGTTCAGGAGTGACAGTGATGTAAAAGTGCTTATGCCAAGCCCTTGCCACATGGAGGGTGCCCGTGTCCTTCAGCCCCGTGCGGCCCTGTCTTATGGTTTTCAAGGCTAATCGCACTTTACATTTCTCACGAATCTCAGTGTCGTGTGCTCAGATCACTTTGCTGTCATTAATAATACAGACATACCCCCAAGAGGCAGGCACATGCTAGAAATGAGGAAATGGAGGTGCAGACAGAGGTTAAGTGTCCTCCCAAGGCAGCCCTGTAAAAGCGTGTAAACCAAGGAGTGACTTTTCCAACTTTAGAGTTATTAATTCTCATTCCTTCTGGAAGAGAAAGCTGGCTGGAGCGCCAAGGAAGGAAATAAAAGAGGCAGTTTCTCTAGCAGAACCCACGGGAGCCCGGCAAACCCTCCTGGGCTCGCAGCCCTCTGTGAGTTAAAACCCAGATCCCAGGTTTGCTAACCCTGTTACCTTTGGCATGTTGGTTCCTTTCTGTGAGCTTTCTAGAAGGCCTCAGTTTTCTCTGCTCTTAAATGGGGACAATACTATCTATTTAATAGAGATTTGATGAGAACTAAATTGAATCATCTGTGTCAAACACCTTCCTCTCTGAAATATACCAAATGGCCAAAAGATATTGAATGCCAGTGATGATGTGAATGATCATTAACAGCTGCAAGCATCTTGTTCAGTTCTAATGCTTCTGTCTCAATATATCTCTAAAGAAATAAAGGAACCTACAGCTGCTTTGTAACCTACACAATGCCTGACATAGCCCAGGGCCAGTTATAAAGACCTATAAATGCCAGTTTATTGGCTAAAGTTGCACAAAAAAAATGGTGACAGCCTGAAATCCACATCCCACCATATTATGAGCAGGATTATAAGTCTGGTTTTAATTTATTCCTCTCCACTCTCTCTTCAGATACAAATCTCTTCAGACATCAAACCTAGGATCTGTCAGTGCAGGCATAACTGTGAGACCATGCAAAAATGATTTTGCTCTCTGGCACCTTGGTTTCCTCATCTATAAAACTGAACTGATCTATAAAACTGAGCTGATCATTGTTCTTGCTTCCTCGGATTATTATGAGGACTACACAAAAGACTGCAGGCTACATGCCTGGCACCATGCAGACTTATTTAGAATGGTAAATTTGTATAACAAGATTAACTGGTACTATCTTCACTGACAACACTAAAACTTCAGAATAACCAGCAGCTTCGTAGAAACAAGGGTGTGGACTGAGGGCATCCATGTCCTCATGTCCAAGCTGGAGCTCTTGGGTGGCAGGTAATTCTGTATCCCCCACCGCATCACAGTGCCTGGGAATTGGCTCATGGAGAAAGAAGTCAAATGTTGACATGACCTAGGGATGACAGTCAATTGATATTAATAAAGGAGATACCAGATGTTGTTTAATGAAATTATGCAAAGACACTTTCGTGTCTGGAATATACCCAGTACCCAAAAGATGCAGGGCGGTGATGATGACCATAATGATTATTAGTAGCTCTGAACTCCTAGTCCATTTCAAATGCTCTGTTACAATCTGTCTTTAAGCAAAAGGTAGCCAACAACATGCTAAGCACTCATAATCTGATTTATTTTTACCTCCTAATCCTGCAACAAAGGTATTATCTCCATTTAATAGGTGAGGAAACTGGAGCACAGAAAGCTTAAATCACTTGCCAAAGGTCAACCAACCGTAAGTGGCAGGGCTAGAAACTAAACCCACATCTGAGTGCCTGCCAAGTTCCAGCTCTCCCCCACCACACTGCACTGCCCCGCCAAGGCAAATTGGCTTCTCTCCCTAGCAGCTGCCCAGGGGACATGGGCCTTTGAGTCTGCAATTGTTCACAATAATTGAGGACTGAGAATCCAATCCCTGTTCAAAACCTTGCTTTCTCTAAAGCCTCCGGCCAATAGTTTAATCACTGTGTGTTTCTGTTTCTTTACCTATAAGCAAAACTTAGACTTATCTACACGCAAGGGAACTGGGAAGATTAATCAGATGTTCCAGAAGTGCTTTTAAGATGAAAAATATGGATTATTTGCATTATTGTTTTAATAGCCTTGGACTTTGGGGGCCCCAGTTTACACAGAGGTTGAGAGTTTGGAAGAAGAAGATTAGTGAGATTCATTTCCTCCAACCTTGTCATTTGAGCCAGGCAGGTAAAACAGGGATACCTCTAGACCTGAGATTTGGGGTGGGTCCTCCCACAAGCTGCTTGGTGTGCTGAGGCCTTGAAGAGTATCTGCCAGAGGAACAACTGACTTCAGAAGAAACACAGCACTCCACAAACAAAATGTGAATGTGTCAAGTACAGGGACCTTCTATGCTTTACGGGCATATTCCCAGCACCACATATAGGGCCTCGTGCATAGTAGTGCTTAATAAATATGTCAAGTTAACAGAAGATTGGAGCTAGAGAACAAATGAACAAACAACGAAATGAACTAGATATGTCAGGATGGAGAGAACACACAGGAGACTCTCTGATTCTCTTTGCTGGTGCTCCAGATTATAAGCACCAACTATGCGTTAGGCACTATGCCAGGTGATGGGATAGAATCTCAATTCAACAGTTCCAGCTCTTAAGGAGCTCACAGTCTAAATGAAAGGACACTAGTTGTTCACCAGTAATTATGTGCTAGGACTCAGGGCCCTGGTAGACAGTGTCACATGAGAGATTCATTTTACCTGGTTGATCAGGAGACTCAGAGGAAGCAATGTTTGAGGTGAACCCTCACAGGAGAACAGAACCTCTAAGGGATGAGGTAAGGAAGTTTCCTGTCTTGGAATGAAACTTCATGAGGTCAAGGGTTTCTCTGTGTTTTGTCCATACGTTGAACCCCAACTGTACCATAGTGCCAGGTGCGTAGCAAGACCCTGGATGAGTGTGTGCGTGCGTACATGTGCACACAAGTGGTTGTATGTGCATGTGTGAATGTGTGTGTGGTATGCGAGCATTACAAACAGACTGGCAGAAACAAAACTGTGAACTTACAAGGAGAATAAAGACTTTATTCTAAAGTGCAACAGAAATGTGTTATTTGCAACAAGAGACAGGGCTGGTAAAATGGGACAAATTTGGAAGGATTTTGAACACCAGGCTCACACTCAGGAATTTGGAGTGTTTCCTGTACTCTGTCCTTGCATACTTAAATTTAATCTTTCAAGCAAAAAAAAATTTTTTCCTCCTAAGGCTTCCCTCTGCCAGACCTGAGGGCATGCTCATAAAATGTAAAATCTGTTTAAATAATTAAATCTGTGGCTAAAAGCAGTGGTCAGGGTAGAGGACACTGGCCCGTGACATCGTAAATCACTGCCATTCCTGGTACTTGGCACAGCCCAGAAGCATCTGGGAGAACGTAGGAATAGCCAGTGGGGCCCTGAGGTGAGAGTGCTGAGTCAGCATGAGGCACTGGGTTGGGGTGAATTATGGATGACAGAGAGGAGACAGGATGCTCCTGCCACCATCCCCTTGACAGCCAGCCACGTTGCTGACAGTGTGAGGCTTTGATGCCTTCCCTTCTCCACTCCCCTCCTTAGCATCAAGTCTGCTTCCTCTAAGCAGAAAGACAGAAAGTAAAGACAAGGACTGACAGATGAGGGACCCCACTCACAGGAAGCTGCACTAGTTCTGGCTGCACCCAAGCAGCTGATGAGCTGACCATGAGAAATTAGAAGAAGCCCCAACATCTGAGGACACTGGGTCAGAGGACACTAGGAGAACAAGGAAGCAGAGCCTCCTCCCCACAGTCTAGCCACCAGGGCTGGGCCCTGTGCTAGCTGCTCAGCCCAGGTATTCCCATCAGTTACTGGTTTGAAATTGATTACTTCAATGCTAAACTCTGAATAATATTATTTCAAAAAGTGGTGTAGAGTAGACAGTCCAAATCTGAAAACTAACTCATTTGCTGGGCAAAGCGAGATCGTTACCTATCCTCTCTACCCTCCGTTTCCTCATCTTTAAAATGGGATAAGTGATAGGGTTATTCTGTGAACATGTCAGTCACTAGGAGCACTGCCTGGCTCCATGTATGATATATACATGTTAAAGCCTGTGAATATTCGACTAACATAAACTCACAGGACTTCTGCCCATGTGCTACATCTGGGGTACTTGCTTTGTAGATAACCGTATTCACTCACTTCATTCATTCATTCATTCATGCATTCATTTTATAAGTACTACTAAATGCCAGATGCTATGTGAGATATTGCCTCTTTGTTAGCAAATGATTCATTTTGGGCACATGTATTGAATTAAACCCAGACCCAATCAAGCCAAGTATTTACATAATTTCATTAATGCTTCCTGTAATGGTTTTCTGGGACTGCCCTGAGAAAGCGTCATATACTGGATGACTTAAACAACAGAAATTGATTGTCTCATAGTCCTGAAGGCTGAAAATCCAAATTCAAGGTATCTGGAAGCTTGGCCCTTCTGAGGGTTATGAAGGGGCATATGCCCCCTTCCTGGCCACAGTGGCTTGCAAGCAATCACTGACTTCCCTTGGGTTATAGACGCATCACCTTGTTCGTGTACACCTGGTCTTCCTGTGTGTCTCTCTGTGTCCAAAGTCCTCCCTTTTATGAGGACAAATGTCTGTTTTAATTAAGATCCACCCTAATGATTTCATTTTAATGTAATCACCTCTCTATATAGGACCTTCCTTTACAAAGATCCTATCTCCAAATCAAGTGACATTCTGAGGTACTGATTGTCAGGACTTCAACATTTCTTTTTGAAGAGAAAATAATTCAACCCCTAACAATCCCCAATAGTACTTTCCTCTGCTAAAGCTTCATAAGCACTCATTCAACAACATTTCCTCTCACATGTTCAACAAGCTTTGCTGTTGGAATGCACACCAGCGTCACCTCACCCATTCACTTCTTGAACAAACGTTTCTTCCTTGAATGTTCCAGACTCTGTGGTAGGCAGTTCATAGTCAGCAACACAGCTTCCATGTTAATATACACATTTTACAGCCAGGTCCCTATATTTTGGGATTTAGGTGTACCTCAAAGCCCATAATCGTGCCCAGGAATGTACAACAATCTCACTAGTTGTTTGGGAGAGCTAAAAACAGCCTCGTACTGATGAACTGAGGGGGACATTTGGTGCTATGGTCCATCTCCAGTGTACAAAAGGAGTGGGCGATTTCTGGCTCTGGCAGGGGCTTAGTTAGAATCAAGGCAGGGAAGAATAGAATAGAAAAGTTTACCCTTAATGAGAAATGACCTTCATAACTCCCTGGTCTCCCCAGAGTTTCCTTTGTAGAATATTACATTTTTCTGTATCTAATTCCAATCCATCTGCCTTATCACTAGTATAGAAATACTAATACAGTTTTGTTTAGCTTCTTTATATGCATATATTGCATATATATAGAGAGAGATGTTCTTTTATTTTCCTCCTCTTTATATTCATTTCTTTTGTGAGTTCCTTCATGTTTATCTTAATATATTTAATATTAGATAAAGCCTTTTGCTACCCAGAGATACCCTGGCAGAAGCCCATCCCTCTCTGCCTACTAAGGCTCGTAGCTTCTACATATCAGACCCGTGCTGACATGGCCCAAAATCTGGGTCCTCAGCTCTGACTCCCCAGAGTGGCCCATGGCTCATTCACTCTCACATCTCTTTCCTACCTTTTCGATTCACCTGCTTCTGACCAGCAACAGTGGTGAGAGCTGGGATTTTCCTTTGGTATGCCTTGTCATGGCTCAGTTTTGTCCTATCTCCAAGCTTAACTTTGTCCTCAGCCTTGCTTCTTGCAACTTAAAAAGCAGCACAGATTTTTACAGATTCTGGGATTTAAGTCTGGGTCCTTTTCTCACTAGCCCTGTTTTTGAGCAAGTGGATTAGCCCAATCACCCTGTCTCATTCCTACCCACCTTCAGCAAGGTAAGTGTCATTTCTTCACTGTGTGCACTACCTGTCCTCTCCCTCTACAATTTCAGTTTTCCTCAAGACCTAAATTTGTGTCTGTTCTGTTCAATACTATACCCCCCAACGACCTACAACAATGTCCTGTATTTAATGGCTGTTCAATAAATGTTTCTTCATTTTTTTTTAAGATTTACTTATTTATGCATACAGAACTGGGGTACAGGCCAGAGGTGTGGGCTGAGGCTCAGAGGATTCACCAGAGACAGAGTGGGGAGCAGAACAGGCAGATGTACTGAAATACACTGCTGAGGGGAGCAGCAGGCCGGTCAGGAGAGGCCTGCCGCGCCATGTGGATCATCTTGCTGGTCAGGGCTCAAACTTGTGCTGCAGTGGTCTTGGATAGCTTCATAGTGCTTTAACCCATTGGGCCATCAGAGAGTGCCTTCTTTATTTCTCTTTCTTAATCATAAAGATGAGGATACTAATCAAGCAGTTATTGGGAGGATTGAGTGAAATAATGCATAGGAGGTGTTTGTCACCATGATGTCCTTAAGTCCTCACAGTTTGGGTCTAATGTAGTGGCAGTAAGGGCTGATTTCAGAAACTGTTTGGGCTGGAATCGCAGCTTTACTGCTGAAGCTGGGTGACCACAGACAAGTCACTTCTCTTCTCTGTGCCTCAATTTCCTCATTCATAAAATGGAGTAATGCTAGTGGCTGCCTCCCAGAGCTGTGGGTTTAAATGAGTAACTGAAGCACAGCAGCAGTGAGGGAAGGTACTGAGTGCTGTTAGAGTTGTCCATTGCTAAAACTAAGAATTCTTATTGTTTCCCAGGCAATCACAGGCGGAGGGCTTTGGTGGCATAGTTTAGTATAATAAAAGTGCCACAAAATCCCACAAGCAAAGAACCTTCAGAACATCATTCAGTGTTTTCCCATGCAAATAGCCTCATAGAATGCTTTCTGAGGGAGCACTGTATGGGGCCAGAGGAGAGAGTGGAGTACCCGAAGCTGTAAATTTCCTTTCCCCACCCCCCCACACCCATATCTCCTAGCTTGTGAAGGAAAATGAGGGAGACATGACCCCATGAGACTCACATTTGAGAAGGCCTCTCTCAGGCAACCCCTGAGGGTTGGGGGTGAGGGCTAGACCCCTCCAGGCAGACAAATTAGAGGCTATGGCAATGGCCCAGCTGAAAAAACAGTTACATCGGGGTGGTGGAGTGAGCAGAAAGGAAAGACTGCATGTAAGAGTTGTTCAGAGGGCAGAATGGTCAGGGACATAGAGAGTGGCGTGAGAATCCTGTGGGAGGGAGAAAAACCCCAGGACAAGAGCAGACTCCGGCAGAGGCAGCAGTGAAAGGGACACCCTGGTTGCACGGCACTGAGCATGAATGGGATGGGACCATGACCCACGTGTGAAGCTGGGTTACGCAGGGCAAAGCTGGGGCTCCTCTCACACATATGTCCAAGGACAGCCCGCTTGGAAAAAAGATCTTGGGTCTTGGAGGGAAGAACCCTAAGTTCAAAACCCATCTCCTACCCTTCCTAGTATGCACCCTTAGAAATTCAGTTCATCTCTCTGGGGCTCAGTTTCCTCATCTGAAAAATAGGACAGACAGTGCTTGGTATAGTTTTGAGGATTAGCCAGATGCTGCCAAGGGCAGGCAGGTGGCTGGAAGTGGCAGTGACCCCACCAACAGCTGGCCTTCACTGAGTGCCTCTTATGTGCTGGGTACAATGATAGAACATCCTTGCTTTGTCCCCTGCAGCTGTCCTCCGCCCCAGGAGGTGACACTTTTTACACCTACTTTCCAGATGACAAATGGGAACTCAGTGAGGGCAGTTGACTTGTGCAAGGACATGAAGCAGTGAGAGGCTGGGAGGCAAACACTTTCAACAGAGTTCCGACAAAGAGCTACAGGCAGAACTCACTGCAGAGTGAGCTTAAGGAAGTTATTTCATATTCAAAGCCCAGTTTCCTCTTCTACCAAACAGGGGCTGTGAGGGCTGAGTCCCCCAGTGTCAAGTATTGCAGTGAGGTGAACACCGGCCCAGGGAGCCTGCCTGTTCCACTTTAACTTCCAGCACAACAGTGGAAGCCACTGCCAGCCATGGAGTAAGGGGAACCACAGAGAGCTGAGACTAAAAGTTGCAGGCAAAGCCCTTGGAACCCAGCCCTCTGCCTTCCTGCCTGGCATTTTCTCCTTGCACCTCTGTGACCAGGCTAAAAATAACCCTCGATGGCTCTGCAGCCAGCCCAGCTCCCCACCGAGGATTCTCGCCCTTTATAGGCAGTGATCATCTGCTTCCTTCTGACTGTTGTTGGCAATTAAAGCACTAGATTATCTTGGCAGAGGCTGTTTCAAAACCCAGGCTGGGTCTGTGAGGCCGGAGAGAGGTCATTGATCCAGCTTCCCAGTTGAGTTGTCTCCAGGCAGGCTGCACAGCCAGAGGTGGCTAGGTCCTGGGGGGGGGGGGGGGGGGGGGGGGGGGGGGGGGGGGGGGGGGGGGGGGGGGGGGGGGGGGGGGGGGGGGGGTGGAGGAGTTGGAAAGGGCGAGAAGAGGAGGGTAGAAAATGGGGAGTGAGGTGGAGAACCCAAATCATGGGACAGAAGGCAGCTGAAGCTAGGATAGAGAATTTTCAGAAGGGCCTGGGTACTTTCTTCCGAGCTTGGGGGACCCTAGAGATTAAACAAAGGAGGCAATCAGAGGTGAGAGAGTACTGCCCGGCACAGCTAGTCCGAACAGCTGCCTGTCATGGGCGGGCTGCACCTTACAGATGTGCTAATTGTGCAGTATACAAGGGTCCCCCAACTAGGGAACTGAAATCCATCCACACTGTGTCACCCATCCACCTAATTCCCAAAGGGTGCCATATGGATTAGCCTTGGCCTGGCGAGTGGGCACCTATGTATGCCCAGCAGAGTACTAAGCAGGTTGTGTTCTCTGATTTAATCCTTACAGCCAGGTAGGTCTTACTTCCCCCAAAGGAATTCATTCACAGAGCCCAGAGCCTAGAAGTCGTACAAATGGACCTTGAATCCTGATCCCACCAAGCTGAAAGTTTGTCTGTTCACACTGTGCCACTAGAGTCGCTTATAACCGTGGATCAATGGGTTGTTATGCCAGTCATGGTGCTCAGTGTTTTACCTGTGTTCAGTCTTCAAAATAACCCCGCAAGGGAGTCACGCTCATTTATTAAATGGTCAAACTGGGATTCAAACCCTGGTTTCCCTACTTGAAAACCTTTGCTCTAGACAACTGTATCTCAGGGGCCAGATTCTCTAGCCCTTTGCAAGTATATAAAAATGGACCTGTATTCCCCAAAGTACACCTGAATCCTCCCATACAGCTGAAAATTCCCCAAAATTTTCCAAGGCTGATTCTGATATCCTCCACCCAGCAATGTCTCTCTCTCTTCTGCCCACAGCCGAGTAATTGTCTTATCACTTAGTAGGCTGTACTGGGGACAGTCCTGCCCAGGACACTCCATTCCAGAACAATCCTGGACATGCCTCCTCCAGCTCTGATCTTTCCCAGGTGTGCCACAGACTGGTCGTCTGGGCTCTGGAAAGAGTTTCCATCACAGCAGAGTAAATGCTGTGAACAGACAGTCACCCCACCCTCAGGACTGGTCACCACTTCCCATGGGTATCCCAGCCCCAGCACCCAGGCCCTTTATTCCTTTTCATTCTTCTCTCCTCAGTTCCAACCCAAACTCCCTGTAAAAAATGTACACAAACAGTATGACTTAACATCCTTTCAGACTGCCCCTCAGATAGCCTCTGCAAGCTCTAAGGAGGTGATTTCTTGATATATTTCCAAATTCAGTTCTCCCCTTGGAAGAAATTTCAGTGCCAAATGTTAAAAGTATTTTTTGGCCTCCCTGGTGGTACAGCGGGTTAAAGCACAGCACTAAGAAGCTTAAGCCACTTCCACATGAGTTCGATCCCCACCTGCTCCGGAGGTGACCACATGGCGCAGCAGACCTCTCCTGACCCGCCCGCTGCTCCCCTCAGCAGTGTACTTTGTCAATCTGCCTGTTCTGCTCCCCACTCTGTCCCTGGTGAATCCTCTCACCCTCCGCATCTCTGGCCTATACCCCAGTTCTGTATGCATAAATAAATAATCTTTTTTTTTTTTAAAGTATTTTTCACCCCAGTCCACTAAAGACAAAACCAGGCTGTTTAGAAAGGCAGTGTATTCCCCATCACTGGCAATAACCCAGGGAGGCAGGGTAGGCAGATGGCAGCCATCCTTCAAGAGTGCAGGCCCTGGTTCCCAATGCCTAGGTGTACATGCTGGCTTCACCACTTATTGCTAAACTTCAGTATCCTCATCTGGAAGATGGGAAGAATAAGAATGCTTCCCTTTCTTATAGGTAATGCTGACCAATAGCCACCAAGGTATTTATTTAAAGGATTGAATACAATGATTGAGTCATTTAAAGTGTTGATCATGGTGTCTAGAGCACAAAAATTTGATCATAAAGATTAACCATTGTCTCAGTCAACTTGGGCTGCTACAACAAAATGCCATATATACAATGGGGGGTTTACAAAAAGCAGCAATCGGCTTTTCACTGCTCTTAAGGCTGGGAAGCTTAAAACCAAGTGGAGGCAGAATCAGAGAAATCTTTCCTCCTAGTTCATAAGCAGTGTCGCTGTTCAGTTTCAGTGTCCTCGTGTGGCTGAAGGGTAAAGGGAGCTCTTGGGGGGGTCTCCTTTTAAGGACAGTAATCCCCTATTGGGGGCTCCACCCTTACAACCCAATCAGCTCCCAAAGACCCAGGCCTCAAATAACATCACACTGGGATTTCCATTTATGAATAGGGGGAAGAGAGGCTATAAACATTCAGTTCATTGCAACTCTCATTTTATTTTCTTTATATGTTATTATTTCTGCCAACCCCATGACTTTTTAAGGCTCTAATTTTGTTCTCTGCTGTATCACCAGAATCCATCTCACAACTTGACATCTAGTGGCATTTGATAAATATTTTTTGAATAAGTAAGTGGTTGGAAGGATGGATAAAAATGAATAAATGAATGATAAGAGTATTGTCCCATACACCAGAAGGACATCATGAATCATTTTTAGTGCTTAATGGTTTGGTTTTAATTTCTTGCTAATCCCTTTGTGTGTTTCCTGGTTTGCCTGGTGTTGCAGACAGAAGAAAGTACAGTCAGTTCTGCTTTAACACCACATATGTGCTCTGAAAATCGCTGTGCTGTGTGAAATCATACACTCTGGGAGAAATGGAGTTAAGGGCACAACATTTAATGACTTCACCAGGGACAGTTTTTTTTTTTAAACAAAAAAGATAAAAACCTAATAAAAGTGATGACATAGTTAGAAATACATGAAATGGTTAAATGATAAGTACTACAGTAAGTATGGTACTTTACCCTGAAAAGGAGCTGTAGTTGCTTGTGAAATTAGGCATCCGAAGGGCCCTATATTACTGGGAGGTGGCAGAAAGATGATCATCTAAAATTGAAGAGGAAGTTGGAACCTTAGTGGAGGGGTGAGGGCCAGCCAGGCATGTATGCATGTGTGTATTTTGTATATTATGGGTCTTTTTCCACTGGGGTTTTGGCATTCACTGAGCATTTTTCATTTATGTGAGCTTTATGCTCACAGTGTTGCCTACTATAAATTGTGTCAACAAATTCCTATTTTTCAAAACAAGCATTTTAGCTTGTTTTGTATTGTAATGCTTATTAGGCCTCTTGATGTTTCTGTTCCTACAAAAAGTGACCTAAATTACTGGTGGCCCTTTCCTTTAATCATCCAGGCTTTCAAAAGGACCTGTGAAGCACCTCCTCTGGACACACAGGCATAAAAATACAGATGGTCCCTAACTTCACAGAGATTATAGTCTAAAGACAGAAGCAAATAAGAAGCAAAACATTTATAAATATTTTAAATGATAAATTCCCTCCCTTATGGGGTGCATTTTGCATTTCTATGCTTGATAATGCTCCAGGTTACACATCTGCCATCACTGTAACAAATCATGCCCAAGGTTACACATTCACTACTAGGTCACCTGCCCCCTACACATTGGAATGTTAGGTTGGCAGATAGAAAATCCCACCCTCTCTAATGAAAACTGGATATGTTCTAAGATCCTGAGATGGCCCAGGAAGGTGAATCTGGAAGACAGATCAGTCTTCACTGATCAGTCTCCAGTCTTCATCCCCCAAGCCCCAAAGAAGGGTCATTATCCAGCAAGGATAAAATGCAATGGCAATTTACTTCTTCCATTGCTTAAATTTCTTCAAGAGCTTCTCATTATTTTTACTCAAAAATCCAGACTTCTTGCATGGCCTAAAAGGTCTGGTATGATCTGACTCTGACTTGACTTTCCAACATCACTTCAATTAAGTCTAGCCACACTGGGCCTTTGGGCCTCTGGGCCTTTGCAACTGCTATTCCCTCTGCCGACAGTGCTTGTCCTCAGGGTGCTTCACTCTCCTCCACAGAAGGAACTTCCCCAGTTGCAACCTGACACTCCAAACTTCTTTTATTTATGTTTGATCATAATTTATAAGCCCCTTATGTAATGGTTTCCTACTGCTGTTTTAACATATTACTGCAACTTTAGGGTCTCAAACAAATACAGGTTTATTTTTCTATTATAGTTCTGAAAGTCAGAAATGTAAACTGGGTCAGCAACATTGTGTGCCTTGGAGGCTATCAGGGAGAATCTTATCTCCTTGTCTTTTTTTACCAATTTCAGCCCTCTTTCCTGGTCTCATGGCCCCTTCCGGCTTTGGTTGCTTCAATCCAACCTTAGCTTCCATCATCACACCTTCATCTCACTCTGGTTATATAGTGAACCTTTTATTTTTATTTGGGTTCACCCATATAATCCAGGTTATCCCCACCTCGATCCTTAATGTAGCCACACTTGCAAAATCCCTTTTGTCATGTAAATTAACCTTCTAATGTTGCAGAAATCAGCCCTCACAAATTCTGGGAATTGAGATTCAGGTATTCCAATTGAAGATCGGGGAATATTACCATATTTTGGTTACTTACGTGATTATTTGTTTACTGTCTCTTTTCATACTATACTCTAAATTGCATGAGACAAGAAACTTCTTGTTCTTACTTAGCACTGTTTCCTGAGAATCTAGCATAATTCCTGGTACATAATAAGTGCTCAATAAATATTTGTAAAATAAAGTAATAGATGAGATTTTTGAACAAAATTGTAACAATCTCAGCTTGTAAAATTATGACAGTTTTAATAGATAGGTGTGTGTGTGTGTGTGTGTGTGTATAATATACATGTTCAGTAAATATGACAATTTCACTACAAGGCAAGAACACTAATTGTGATCTCAACCTGACACCCATTAGCTGGGCAGTTCTGGGCAAGTTGCATCACACTTGTGAAGTTCCTTGGCCATATCTGTAAAACTGAATACAATAAAGAAATACTTACCTCAGAGATTTTAGAGGTTTTAAATA
Organism: Condylura cristata; assembly: GCF_000260355.1. Classification (NCBI taxonomy): domain Eukaryota; kingdom Metazoa; phylum Chordata; class Mammalia; order Eulipotyphla; family Talpidae; genus Condylura; species Condylura cristata. The sequence continues at coordinate 43,044,358 of NW_004567116.1, read as the reverse complement.
ATACTATGACTAGGAAAAGTACTTGGAAACTGAAAGGCTCTACAGTTATGATAATTACTATTACATAGATTATAGATGAGCAGGGCTGGGTCTAATGGGGAAATTACATACATAAATAACTCATGCAAGGCATATATATGCTTTGCCAGGGTTACTGTATGCAGAGGGAGCTTGTAGAATCTGGAAGGAAAGGTACATTCCAACTGGGGGGGCTAGAGAAATATAGTTATGAATATTATGGGGTGATGTGAGTGGCAGCAGGGAAAGGCAGTAGAAGGAAGGTATAACATTGTTGGCAGGAACCAAATTTAAATAAATCCCTGAGGGCAGCAGAGTCAGAAAAGGAAGATGCGGAAGACCCATTTGCAATGACCATCTGGCTTGTTAAAATTGATTAAAGGTAAAAAGAGAAATCGAGATCTATGTCTGTGGCATTAAATTACTCCTCAGACGAACAGGTCTGCAAGTTGCAGACTTCCCTTGCTGCAATCTCGGAAATATCGAAAGACATGAGTTCAACTTATAAAGAAAATTCATTTTAAAACTCCACTAAAAGCAGGCTTCATTGAGAGCTCAGCATAGCTCCATTACTTTATTAAATCCCTTTTTATAAATGTGTTATGAAGGGTCGTATGGTGTCCTGCAAAAATAAAACAGGCATTGTTTCGTCTCCTAACTGGGGAGTAGGGACAAGGGTGTGCATTGTATTCACCATAAACCTTAAAATGTTAAACATTTTGTAATAAATTTTCAAAGAGGTAGCTAGACTTTGGAGTGAAATGGACCTGAACACAGGTGTGGGTACCACTGCTCCTAGCAACGTGCCCTTGAGTGAGCTCTTGGCTTTTCTGAGCCTCAGTTTTGTCTTCTGTCAAATGGCAGTAATCTTGATTGGCCACATCGCAGATGGCTGTGATACTGAGAGGTGGCGTGGGTAGCATTCCTGGTCACAGATTCTGCCACATAGCAAGAATTCAATAAATTCCAGTTCCTTGATGTACAAAAGATAAGAAAATCATCCAGACAGGCAGATCCCAGTGGAGCTTGGGGTACTCTTGCACCATAATGACATATAGCAAAGTCAGTCCCTTCTCAAAGTCTGTTCCCTCTTCTAGAACACACAAGTGTTCATCCAAGATGCAGAAATCACCAATAAGAGTCCTTGCCTTCCAGCCTCAACTGAAAGATGTTACCAACTAAACACTTTCCTGCAAAGAATTCTGAAGCGATGTCAGGCATTACTGGGGAGCACTGATTAGCCATGCTGCCCTTGGACAGTGGACAGACTCTGTACCTGCTTTCCAGAGTTTCTGATCACTGAAAAGGTTGCTTCATAACAACCTTTTTTTCTCAAAATTATATCCCCCCCAACACACACACACACACACCACTGATACAGCCACAGCTCTTCAGGCAAATTTAATAACTAGTTCTTCATTATTTTCAGAGCTGTGGATAAATATCTCTATTATACCTTGGTTTGCTGTAGGGTTTTGCTGCTTCCTGCTCATTAGGCTCTAAATCCTTCAGGGCAGAAGACAAACCTTCATCATTTTTATAAAAGCAAAGAAGAGTCATCATGTTGTAAGAAAAGGAGGCTTCACATTGGCTCACCTTCTGGCTCCATCACTCCAGGAACCCTCAGACCTAAGACAAGCTAGTTTACTTCCTTGGCTTCAGTTCCCTCATCTGCAAAGTGCAAATGATAGCCCTTGGCGAGCAGGCGTGGGAGCCAGAGTGCTGTGGAATTGAGAAAGCAGGTGGAAGTCTGCTCCAGGATTCAGCCAGGAAGACAAGGCCTGTGGATGAGCTAGAATGGGCAATGTGTCAGGTGTGAGCTGTGAGTCAGATCGTCTGAGGCTGGGCAAGTGAACCCCAGCCCCAGAGTTCTAGGAGGTCGGTGATGCCAACCATCCTTGAATGCACTTTCTGCACCGCCCTGGACCCTTTTGTAAACCCCTCCTTAACTCTCAAGATCCACAGGTTGATTCCAAGTTTGAGGGCCAGTCAAAATACCAACTCAGCTGGAACAAAGTTGTGAAGACTGATTTTAATAAGAAAGGAGCTTTCCAGCATGGCACAAATGGTGAGATGGTTGTCATACCCAGTGCACCCTTGTTCCTTCTCCAGGCACCTGGGTCAGTTGTCTCAGGCAACCTTCCAGGATGGAGAAATCTACAAGTCAGAAGAACCATGGTTCCCCTGATGAGAGTCATTTCTTTCTTGATAGCAGGACCTCCCAAGGGTCAGTGAGGCTGCCTGGCAAGGACCTACCACAAGGGGGAGCCCAAGACACTAAAGCTGGGGGTGGTAGAAGCCAGATTAATGGAGAAACCCATTACGGAATTCCTGAGGTAGTGGGCTGAGTCCTGGGGTAATTGGGGGACCTTCAGAGAAGCTGCTTTATCTCAGAAGAAAAAGACCATACTGGGCTTCCGTGACAGTGGGTAGATCCAGGGGTGCCAGTCAGATGTAGGGAACAAAGGTGGGGCAAAGAGGTGAGTCAGTCTCCCGTAAGACCACTTTGGATTCTTCAGCTTCATTGTAGGGGAGGGTCAGCCTGGCTTGAAGGAACGGGATGAGACAGAATAAGGGGGCTTGCTAAAGACCTTCTAAAATGGTAATATATATTTCCCACAAGTCTACCTTACAACTATGCACGAGGGAGACACAAGATTTTGTTCCACTTAGAACTTATTCTTGTTAATGCTGATGAGATGTAAGATGAGCATTAGTGGGACATAAAAATTATGATCGTGATAACAACAATAATAAAAAGCATTTCAAATTGTACAGCACTTTCTACTTTACAAAATGCTTTCTCATTCATTAGCTCATGTGAGCCTCCTAAGAGCTCCCCCAGGAAGACAAGATGACGATGGCCACCAGCCCATTTTATAAGTGAGAAACAGACTCAGAGAAGCAAAGTGAGTCGGCCTAAGATCACACAGCAGATGGGGCCAGAGATCTTTTCCCCAAGTCCAAGCTTCTTTCACAGCTTTCAGAGAGAAGCCTAAACATCCTTGCGTCCCTTGTGTTCACTGCCCTGTAACTGCCCCCTAAAAGGCAGCCTGAGAGAAAACCCCAGAGAGCCCCAGTGCGTGGGCCAGCAGCCCCACTGCACAGCAGGCAGCAGCCTGGCTGACAGAAAAGATAGGCCCATTCAAGATGAAACAGATTGCCGAGCTCATTCTCCACCAAGAAGGCTCACAATATAAGCAATGCTAAGTGTAGAAGTTCCAGAATTCCAGCCACCCTCTGTAACCGTAGGGTACCACACGGATGCCAGCTTCACAGACAGCTGCACGTTTTTGCCATCCAGGAACAAAGGTACTGGAAAGCGGCAGATATCAAAGCTGGGAGGAGCCACGCAGAGAGAAAAAATGGAGAGACACAAATGGAGAGATAGGGAAGGGGTGAGAAAGGACAGAGTGTGGGACATGGAGAATAGAAAAGAAAGCAAGCAAACAATAGAAGGTGAAAAGAGGAGTGGATAGAAAAGTCAGTCTGGGAGCAAAAGGAGTAATAGAAGGAGGAGAGAGACGATGGAAAGCATTTATTTTTAAGAGAGCAGCTTAAATAGCTTATTCACCAGTCTCCAAAATGTAAATTTTCCTTTTCTTCATGAGTTAATCAAGCTTAAACCAATTTTAAGAGCTGAAGGACTTGGCTTAACTGCAACAAAGAATGTGTCCAATGAAGCTGACCTCTGCTCAGTCAATATGTAAAGGCAGCAGAGGACAGGGGATTAAAGAGGCCACACAAGACTGGTGAGGCTCACAAAAAAAGCAGTTTGAGCGCCTGCTTCCAGAGTAGGGCGGGCTCCCAATTCTCCCGCAGTTGGAGACCTGGGAGACTGGGAGGTCAACAAAATAGTCGGTTTCTCTGCTTCAACAACCTTGGGCAGAGATATGCAGACCTAAAGGCTGGATTCTTTAAACTTTTTTTTTTTTTAAGATTTATTTGTTTGTGCATACAGAACTGGGGTACCGGCCAGAAGCTCAGGGGCAGCTGTCCCCTCAGCAGAGACAGAGCAGGGAGCAGAACAAGCAGATGGACGGAGTACACTGCTGAGGGGAGCAGCGGGAGGGTCAGGAGAGGATGTGTACCTCCTCCAGGGTGGGCAGAAACGAACCCATGAGGAAGTGGCTTTAGCTTCTTAGTACAGGGCTTTAACCCGCTGTGCCACCAGGGAGGGCCAAGGCTGGATTCTTATTGGCTGAAAGACTGGTGGGCAGGGCAGAAGCTAAAGAGGCAGAGTTCTCCTCACTGGATTCATTGGCTGAGAGACTAATGGGCGGGGCAAATGCTTAAGGGCAGCTTTCTGGCCGCTGGTGACCATCACTAGGTTCTCTTGGGTAGACAAAACCCCAGGAAGTAGTAATAATTCTAGCAGTTGTCTAATAACAGAAGACTGCTATTTCCTCTTACCTGCTCTTTACTGTGTACTAGCATTGTATTTGAACTTTTTCCAGAAAACTACTGCTGCTTAACAAATTACCCCCAAAATTGCTGCTTGAAACACTTCCTGTAGATCAAGTGGGAGCAAATGTGTCTCCATTCCACCAAAGCTGGAACTTCAGTTTGGAAAGCTTAAAGACAAGCTCATCTGGAAAGCTCAAAAAGTGGCTCACCTTCCTTGCCTATCTGTGCAGTTGATGCTGGCTGTGGGCTGGGACCTCCACTGGGCATGTGGCCTGGAATCCGTACCTGGTGCTGGGCTTCCTAAGTGGCAACTCAGGGCCCTCAAACAAGAAGCAACCAACAAGGTGTAAGTCACGTGGTATTTTATGACCTAAATCAGGGAATCACCAGCCTCACGCCTACTGCATTCTGATTACAAGTGACCACAACCCACCTAGATTCAAAGAGAAGGAGATTAATGTTCAGCTCTAGTTGGGGGTGGGAGGGTGTATACAGAGCATGTAGAAATACTATTATGGTCTTCTTTCACAAATTAAAATCCGTAACAACTTTGAAATAGTGTTTTTTTTTTTATCTAAATCATTGCAACAATTGTATAAGACAATTATCCCTCATTTTAAGGATGAAAAAACTCATCTTAAAAAATATGAACTGATGTTTCCAAGATAACATAGCTAACAATTAGCAGGTCAGGGATTTGACCCACAGCAGAGTCTAAATGTAAAGTTTTTGTTCTTTTTTGCTAAATTATAATGCCTTCCTAAAATAAGAATAAAAAGGACAGCTAACACACAGCCCTTAGACATGTTCCTCTGTGCAAGACACTGTCTTAAACGTTTTTTTATTCTTTACATCATTGAAAAAAATTGCTACTATTTATTGAGATTACCATGTACAAAGCATTGTGTTCGGTGCTGCAGCCATATTTCCAATCTTCAGAACAACAGGTGTAAGAGGCAAGCATTATGACTATTTGGTGAAAAAGATAACTGAAGAAAGATGTGATGAAACTCACTCAAGGTCACAAAGCTAGGAAGCACCAGGACTGGGAATTCGCCTGTGTTATCTGAAACCAGATCAGGTTGGCAGACATCGTCTGCACCAGGTTGCAGCCATAGAGAAAAGATCAAATACTCCCTGCCAAGTGGTGCAAACAATGCTGTAGGGGGTGCTGGAAGAGCTGGAAAAGTCTGTGCATAGCCCCCCTGCGTCTACCTTCTAAACAATTTCAAGGTTTTAAGGAAATAGCCTTACCTTCTCTGAGCTAGCTGAAGTGTAGGGTAAGGAAGTGAAAGTAAAATCCCCTCCTTGCTCTGGAGAGCTTCCCAGCCCAAAGGGAATATAAGCAATATATAGTAGAGGAGAAATACTGAGTTAGAACATGAGAAAGAGGTATTTATTGGAGCAGTGAGAAGGGAGCCAGCTCCCAAGAATGAGAGATCAAAGAAGTTTTTTTTAAAAGAAATGACATTTGAGTGGCATCTTGAGAGATAAATAAGATTTTATAGCACAGAGACGAGAACACAGAGCCTTTCTCCACCACCCACCTCTACCTCTTTGCAATCTTAGCCTCAGAGAACAGCTCTTTACAGAGGATTAAAAGATAGTAGTGTGTGGATCTCCCTCATGAGATAATTTTATGAGGGAGCTTAGAGCTAAGACTCTTGGTTACATAAGGAACATAAGCACGGCTGCAAAGAGTGTTGACAGAGACTTTGTAATCTCTTGTCAAGTTCCCCAAATTCTGAAAATTAGACCCCATCCCATTTTAACTGCAAAAAAAGTGAGATCTCATAATGAAGTTCCCTTACTCTTCAAGAATAGAAGTCACCAGATACATAACTCACCCTGAGAAAGCAGTCATTGACCTAACAAGAAAACCATTCCTCTCCATAGTGGGTGGTGAAACTCAAAACTCATCTAAAATTTCTCAATTCTAGCCAGCTTTTGCTGTGTAGCCTGAAATAGCGTAATGCTGTTTGTTTTTACATCATTTTGTGCATTTTTCCATCTCAGTTGCAATCCCCTTGGGCTTCCCATCACCAAATCACCCATGTGCCATCACCAAAGTACAGTGCATTTCCCTCCCCCCACTGTTTTTGATGCCATTCCCCACTCCACCCCTACAAAATGTCTCTGGTATATAGCTGTTTATCATTATCATTATTTTCTCGCCTGTTCCGTTATATTCCTGCTATGAGAGAAACCATCTGGTATTTTTCCTTCTATTTCTGGCTTCTTTCACTAAGCACGATCTTTTCCAGTTCCATCCATGTTGCTGCAGAAGACATGTGTTTCTTTTTATTACATGAGTAATATTCCATTGTGCATATGTACTGCATCTTTTTAATCCAGTCATCCATTTTGGGGCATTTGGGCTGAAACAGCAACATTTTTTATTGACCTCAGTTTGTACAGCATAAAATAGGAACACCTTTAAAGGTTTTGAGACACTTCTAGAATCCCAATTTTTCCACCAATCACATGTTAACTAGAGAACTCCATCAGCACTATCCCATATGATTATGCCTGCTTTTTAAAAACTTGTTAAATATACAGTTGGCAAGATGAATTTAAACTGCATGAGTCCACTTATAGGTGTATTTTTTCTGTCCATGGCTCTGCATTCACTGATTCACCCAAACACAGATGTTGCTTGGTTGATTTTACAGAAATGTACACAAAGGATGCAGAGGAATATTTTTAGCTTCAGTAGAGGTTTTGGTACCCCTCAACCCAGGTTGTCCAAGGGTCAAGGTATATGCATCTAGCTTTATTTGCCTTTTCTTGAAATAATTCTAATATCGCTTGGGTTTTTAAGAAGTCCTGTGAATTACTGAAGTGTCTTTAAAAATGTAAATATTGAGAGATATTTACTTTTATATTTTTTTAAAGATGTATTTATTTATGCATGCCAAACTGGGGTACAGGGCAGAGGTGCAGGGGTGGTGAGAGGATTCACCAGAGACAGAGTAGGGAGCAGAATAGGCTGACTGACAAAGTACACTGCTGAGGGGAGCAGCAGGTAGGTCAGGAGAGGTCTGCCACCCCATGTGGATCACCTCCCGGGTGAGGATTGAACTCATGCTGAAGTGACGTTAGCTTCTTAGTGCTGTGTTTTAACCCACTGCACCACCATTCCTTTTAAGGAATGTTGAAGGAAAATAAAACAGAGGTAGCAATACATATACATGTGTATAAAGAGGTGATGTGTATGTATTGTTAGACACGGGCAACAACATATATTATGCCTCACTATATAGAGAGATATATGTAGCAAAATTTATATACACATATATCATTATCTCAAGAGCATATAAAAAATCCTTCTGCTCTTCAAATTATGGTGAAAATATATAAAATTTAAATTAAGAAACTATAAAATCAACTAATGCCACCCTCAAATGGCAGCCCAAGAATGTCAATGACCTAGTGTTTATGAGATGAAGGACGGGATTGAAGTTTGAATTTATACTCAACAACATTCTGTTGAAAGTGATCCCTGCCTTCTGAGAGCTCTGTGAGAAGTTCTAGAAAGGCAGATGTGAGATAGGGATTCTAGTGCCAATGTTCTGCTCCTGATGTAACCTATTTTCCTATTGTGCCTAGGAGGAGGCCCAGTTTGGCAGGGAGATGGCCATTGTATCACCCTCTATTTTTTGAAACTGAAGATTCCTAGCTCCATAAGAGTACCCCCAAGAAACAATGCAATGCTATCAATCCCAGGAGCCAGTTTAGAACATGCAGCTCTGACATTTACTCATTGGGTGAAATCAGCAAGTCATACAGCCTCTAAGTCATGACTATGTAAAATGAGGATGTTGTGAGAGCGAAATGAAATACTGCAGAAGCACTTCAGTGCATGGTCCTTGCTATGCAAATTTAGCCCTCTTGGATTCTTTTTGTGGAATAAGGAAGGGTTTAAGTCGATCCATAAATAACACATTTACAATTATTTTAATTAGTCCAGGAGGGGACAGGAGGTTAAACTGCTCAGCCAGCAGGATTGGGAAAGTACTTTGAAGCTGGGCTTGGGCCAAGAGATGGTCCGTCCTCCTCCAGGAGGTTGTGAAACCGATTTCACCTAGATTTTGGAGGAAGGGTTAGCCTGCTCTGCAGCTGGGCAGGGATCCAGCAGGGAGGAGGCGGGCCCCTGGTGGCCACTGGCATCACACACACCAGGAGGTTGCTCTCCCTCCCTGCCTCCCCTCCTTGTATGCAATAGTGTGACTTTCCTCACACAGGTGACGCCCCCACTACTGCAGTCTCAATTCCCCCTCACTACACCCCACCCTCAACCTCAGCATGAGGGTCTTCAGCTAGCACAAGTGAGAGTTAACGTGCCAACACTCAGGACCCACGCCCACATAAGCAGAGAGAGTGGAAGACAGGGAACAGGGCTTTCTGGACAAAAAGTCCCTCCCTTTCGACTGTGGCAGAGAAAGAATTAGATAGAGAAAACAGCCCTCAGGAAAGCAGCTTAAATGTGCATTTAAAAGACAGTGAGCCTTAAGAGTTAGGTAGAAGCTAAACAGCTCAAAATTATTAAGGCAACAACTTAAAGCCGTAAGCTATCTAGTTAAAATAGTCTAATTCTTGATTTTTATGGCCAAAACATGAGATTTCACAAATGTGTCTGCATGTTCACCCTACCCCACATCCCTTCACCTACTTTGGGAGCAGACACTGCAGCTGCCAGCAGCCACTTCATTCAAGTGGAGCAAGAGGTCAGCACTTGCCAGTCATTCCCTGCCAGCCTGGCATGTCATCTGAATAACCAGGTGGCCCCTGTGTGGTGGTAGTTTGATATTTTGGGGACTGAGACTAAAACTCTGAAATCAGAGCCTCTCTGCTGGCACAAGTGGTTAAGTCTCAGCTTCATGAAGCTATCAGGAACTACTGCAGCACGAGTTCGATCCCTTGCCAGGGAGCTGACTTACATGGCACAGCAGGCCTCTCCTATCTTTCCTGCTCCTATCAGCCGTGTATTTCAGTCACTTGGCCTGTTCTGCTCCCCAGTCTCTGGTGATTTCTCTCACCTCCACACCTCTGACTTACACCCCAGTTCTTCTATGCATAAAAAAAAAAGCAAAACTTAAAATAATATTTTTTCTGGGCCACATCTGGTGGCACAGTGGGTTAAAACACATCACTAAGAAGCTAAAGCTAATTCACCATTAGTTCACTCCCAGCCCCAGAGGTGATCCACATGGCATGGCAGGCCTGTTCTGACCCACCTGCTTCTCCCCTCAGCAGTGTACTTCGTCAGTCTGCCTGTTCTGCTCCCCACTCTGTCTCTGGTGAATTCTCTCACCACCTCTGCACCTCTGGCCTGTACCCCAGTTCTGTATGCATAAACAAATACATCTTTAAATATATATACACACACACATAAATTATATATACATACATGTATGTATACATACATATGTATGTATATGTGTGTATATTTTCTGCCTGTGGGGGTTGTCATAAGGGTTGAGGCAGGACATTTAGGAAACAATCTACATGGCCACTCAACAAATGTCTTCATTCCTATTGCCATCGTCACTCCTGTCGTTAACCCCTGCCCTCCTGGAGGATCATTCAGGCAGGTCTCTGAGAAGGACTGAGCACTGCTGGGCCAGTGGTTGCCCACTGTCAGCCTACAGTGGACTTGGTGCCTATCACCCAAAGTAAAGGCACAGGCCAGGCCAACACTTGCCAGGAAGATCAGAGGCAGGAGACCGTTAGGTTGCAGTGGGTAGCAAGGTAGACCGTAAGTTCCCTCCCACCATGAGGTTGGAGCATTATTTATTTTTTTTATCTGTATTCTCATGTCAGCCCTGTGAAATAGATATCATTATTTCCCCATTGCTCAAATGAAGAAAATTAGATTCAGAGAGAGTGAGAACCTTGCCAAAAGCCCCAGAGGAGTGGAGTCAGAAGTGGAAACTCGCTCAATGAGATGTTTCTTGATGACTGAGGAAACTTCTAGAAGAACTCCCCAAAGTGGCATTCAGGCATGATTATACAGTTACACCGAACAAAAAGCATGCATGCCTCCCAAACAGATATAGTAGAGTTCTTGAGGACCTGGCTACGGTCAGGGCCAGCTGAAATGGGTCAGACTGGACTGGACTGAATTGATCCCTTGAATCCAAGGTCCATGCATTCCTAGTGGCTCTCTTGTTGACCTAGTCCAGCACTACCTATCTTCGGCCCCTCATCTATTGCAGGGAGATCATAACTCTACCACCACCTACCGATGCCAGAAGATTATATGTGTTTCTGTGTGGAAAGCTCTTAGAACAGGGCTTGCCACACGGCAAGTACTAGAAGTGTATGGGCTGTCAGTACTTTTACCTGTTATCATTGGTGTGAAGTTCGTGCTCTTCTTGCTATCCTATCCTGCCTCCAATACCTGAGTATTGATTGGTGATATCCAGCCTAATGTGAATGTAAAGAAAAGAAAGCAGGAGGAAGGGGGAGGGCAGGCAAAGCACAGTGGGACGGAACTGTGGAGGACAGGATTACAGTCAGGGTGTTTGCCCACTGTCTGCTGCAGCAAGGTCCCCCAAATAGGCAGGGTGGAGGGGGATGAACCAGAGCAGCATACAATAATCAACCCACTCCCTCCACAGCACCAAAGCTCCTGACTCCTCTGAGGAGGGATGTAGCTTCACCCTGGCACACAGGAATGGAAAGAACACCATCCAGAGAATTAGCAGACCTGGCTTCTCGACTGCCACTCACTTACTGTAATATAGTGTAACCTGGTGGGTAGTGTTGTCTCCCTGGGCCTGTTTCCAAGCTCACTTGAAGGAAGGATTGCCTTCACTCCTGAGACAGGAGGCAACAGGCTGAGGGAAAGGCTATTGATTTTGCCACCAGAGGGACCTGGATGTAAAAACTGGTGTTGCTTCTCCTTAGCTGTGTGGCCTTGATCTGGCCATAACATGGCCCGGCCGTGTCCATGGCCCCACGAGGGCCTCTTCCTATCTCTTGCTCATTCAGGTGTCCTGAATCTTACCATGCCCCAGAGGGAGTCCTGTCCCTGGAGAAGACAGTGAAGCTGCTTTTATTTTCCTTCTGGAATTTAGGTACTTTGATCTGTGCTTGTTTGAAAAGGCAAGCGGGGGATAACTTGCAGGAGGGTTCGGAGACACTGCTGTTTTGAAAGCACCAGAATGAAGAGTGATTTCAAGGCATTCCCAGAGCCACCAGGACCCAGCCAGGAAAACTTCATTTCCCTCCTTGATGAAGCCCCATCGAGGTCAGCTGTCTGATGTGCCACCTTTGATGCCACTTTAGATGAAGTCAGAGCAAAGGCAGTGAGACCAAAGACAAAGAGTAGAACAGTTCTTAAGCTGCAGACAGTGCAACGAAGGAATCAAATTACCCCTGGAGATTCTGAGGGAGTACAGGGAAGAGGCAGGTGGTGCCTCTCAAGAACTGGGAGCTGAGGGGAAGCTCCTCTATGCGACTCAGAATGCACAGTGGTGCATAGTCCACAGTCTGAGCAGGAGTCTGGGAGTGGGGCATCCTCCAAAGACACCAGTGTTCAGCCTGTGCCCAGGGGTGGAGCTACCTCCCCCCTTATAAAAAATCAAGGTCACCACCCAGTAACAAAAAGTTCCCCAGTCACTTCTGTCACCTAAAAAAAAAAAAAAAGGCTCAATTAATATTAGGAGCCCATGTAACTGTCATAACCTCCAAATTTATTTAAAGTGAAAGCTTTCTTCCTTGCCCTGGCTTGTACCTGCTTTGGGGTGACTCCTGTGGTGGGTTAGAGCAAGGAAGGGTAGTGGGGGACATGTATAGTTGTTACCCCCTGCTTCCCTTGCAGGCTGTGAGATGCTTCATGATTGGCCAGCCTTCCCTAGCAGGCACGTACTTGACTGCTCTGGGATCCTCTGGAGGGTCTGCAAGGGTTGCCTGCAATTCTCTTCAGTCTGGCAGACACCTCTTCTGGCTGGCCTCTTCTCACCCCTGTCTTACCCCTGGTCTTCTGAATCTTCTCTGTCTATCCCTGGTCCTTCACTGGGACCCACTCTGGGTTGTCTGCTCAGGTAGCCATACCTGGTGCTGAGAATTTGGGGAAGACAGCCATCTTCATGCAGCACCCTCTCTTTGCTGTTCTGTCTCCTGCCCATTATATTTATCAAGTGTGAGTTGGCTTTTAGGACCAAATGTCCCTGAAGCTCCACAGAGGCAATGGGAATGTCTAGGCAGTTCTGTGTAAGTCCCGTTCACTGACACAAAGGGGAAGAGCAAGGCTGGCGCTCAGCACTCACTGGCAGCTCTCTCCTGCTTGCCTCAGCCTGCGTCCCAGTCGCTGTCATTCTCCACAGGTTGGGCTCTGTGGGCACCTTGTATCGTCATCTCTCAGGTACATGGTCTCGCCTCGCATTATAACTGGGAGTGTTTTATAGTCTTAACAGGGAAAAAAAAAAAAAAGTACCCAAAGAAGTCTTCTCACATCTCTATCACACAACGGCCCCACACTGAGCAGAGCAGAGTCAAAAAAAGGCACAGAGGTCAGCCAGATTTACACATAATCACACAAGTGGCTTCATTTTCTTAAGAATGTGACTGTGAAATGTAACTTAACAGCAGTCAGAGGGGCGGGGGGAGGGACAGCTAGCCACAGACCCTGCTTATGTTATTTTCTGTAGTTTTGCAATTTTCGGAAAGAAAGTACATCTCAAACAAAGGGGAAAAAACTGAGGAAACAGCAGCCTCAAAGAAACCATCATTGGAAGTTTCCAGCCTGCCCGTTTATTCATTGATTTATGTAGCAAACATTGATTCAGCAAACACTGATTGATGCAACAAATAAACAGAAATGCTAGTCGCACCTTCTGTGGCACTGTTGAGTCCTGGGGATTTGGGAAGTATCCTGGGACTCTGCCCTAAAGGTGCATGTGGGTGCCGGGAGCCTTTCTGTGGTGCGTTCGGCATACCATGACACCCTGTGTGCATGTGTGCATAAGTTGGGTGGTAGGCAGAAGGTGTCCCAACGCCCAGCCCTGTGACTGTGCGAACTTACACAGCAAAGGGAAGTTTGCGAGTGTGACTGAGTTAAGACCATTCGAATGGGAACAGTATCCAGGATGAGTCTGATGTAAACACAAGTAAACAGAGGAGGCAGGAGATTCAGGGAAGGGGCAGGGATCCCAGGTGTAAGTGATGCAGTTTTCTTCCTGAGGTAGGAAGAGCCCTAAGCAGCCTGGAGAAACAGAAAAGCTCATGAAGGTGGATTATCCCCCGGAGCTTCCGGAAGCCGTACCACAGTCCTATTAACAGCTACGTTTTAGTCCAGTGAACCCCATCTTGCATTTCTGATCTCCAAAACTGTGAGATAATACATTTGTTATTGTTTCAAACCATTAACTCTGTGGCCACTTGTTAGTAACACTAGACAACTACTGTAAGCAATTTCAACTAAAATCATTCAAGAAAGTAAAAAAGCAGAGAAAGAGGAAAGGAAAAAGAAAGCATGTATACTATAAATAAATGCTGGCCTAAATAAGGCAGCAGTTCTGCCTACATTTTGCCAACAAATGCAAGCCCCAGAGAGGACCCAAGGAGGGTGCAGAATGTTTTTACCACACTTGATCTCAGGTGTCCTGTGGCCTCTCACAGCCCTTTGGCTTTCAAGGCACTTTAGGATTTTTGAATGTCAGCCTCACACTAGTGATATTATTCTACAGGAACTGAGAGGCGGTTGAGTTTAGTGGTTGACGGCTGGACTTTAGTCAGGGTTTAGATTCAGACATACCTGAGCTGTGCCCAGCCTGGGATTCTTAGCACCAGTAAAGCCCCCTAAGTCTCAGTTTGTCATCTGTAAAATGGAGGAATGATAGCACCTCCTCCTTTTTTTATGGTAAGGGTTAAATCAGAGAATGTCTGCACAGTGTCCCACACACAGACATATAGTAAGCTGCTAATAAAGACTGAGGCTAGTACCACTGCAATCACTGTCAAGGTGATTTGTGCTCTTGGAACAGAATTGCCCTCCGAAGACTAATTCGCCTCCCAGATCATTTGCCTGACTCCAGCACCCCTTGCGCAAGCTCATTATTAACAAGCTTTCACTTGGTTTGTTTGGCAGGTGAAGTCTAGAAAAAAATGGGATCTTCTGGGGAACATAATGAAAGAGGTTGCTTAGTCGTGACAAGAGTAGATAGGAAAGACCTCATTATTTCACAGATATATTTCAGTTGACATACAAAAAGGGGAGCTCCTGTGTTCAAGGACAGTGCAACAGGGGGGGGGGCAGACATGAGGCAGGAACTTTCAGCTTCCCAACCCCTCTGGTCCTCTTCCCAGCTCACGAGGCAGAGCCCATGCCACTTCCAAGCCTGCTTCAAATGACAAAATCAAGCTAACAGGATCACTAACGACCGTGTCTCACACTAGGATGAACATGAGTACTCCTTGCTCGTGATTGGGATGTGTCCCCACCTACCCAAATGGGATTCCAGAAATGCAAATACCAAACATCAAATATCAAAAATGGTGTGTCTTTTTCTAGCTTCCTTCACTGCCATCACTTGTTTCCCTGTAGAAATGTATTGTTGGGTGAGGCAATAGGAAACACCAACACACACAAATGAGCTTTTCTAAACGATTCAGTGGGTAGAGTTGAGTGGGCCAGTCCCTTTTAGTCAATGATAAGTAAAACTTCCTTCTAGAAAGCATCCCTTTCTGTCTACCTTCTCCCCCAGTTGTCAGTGGTGTGTCTTTGTGTGTGAATGTGTTGGAGTGGGGGAGCTTGAGAGGACTAAACCCTTAACCTTTGGGGTTTAACACTCGTGCCAGGAAGGTAGTGTCAGACTGAATTATATTGTAGGATCCCCCACTAGTATTGCAGAGAATTGCTTGTTGCAGTGATGTCCACACCAGAAGTGACCAGAAGTGAAGTGTTCTCCTTGAATGTGAAGGAGACACACAGGGAAAAACACTGAGTGGGAAAGAACTAGGTTTTTCCTTACACAGAATTAGGAAAATTTGAGTAACCCCTTTATGGTATTCAACTAACATTGGTTCTTGCCTTCACAATAAGGGCAAGTTTTTATCTTTACATTTGAAATTTGAGATAGTCCTAAGGTATATGGTGTCAAATCTGGTAAAAATACTGATTAATCAATGTGTGACCAAATTGGCTCAAGTAATTTCTCCTTGAGATGGTGATAGAAGAGGAACAGACTTCTGGGTTCTCATGAAAGGTTTCAAAATGAAACCCCAGTTACTCCTCCCAAGAAGGAAACCCCAAAGTTGTGAGCAATGGAAAAGTTTTAGAATTTTTTTTGTAGTTGGGAGAATTATAGAGTTAATACCCGTATTTGCTGAACACTCAGCTCATCTTGATTGACCCTTTCCTATAAATTGGAATCCTTGTAGCTTCCTTCTCTTTTAAGCAGGTCCTATTTTTTGCTGCTGCTGTTCTCGTTTTAGATGGGGAAACTGAAATTGAGAGAGATTAAATAACTCATTCAAAGTCACACAGTTAGAGAAGGGAAAAGCAGGAAATAACCAGGATCTCCTGGGGGCCAAAGTTCATCATGTTCTTGCTCCTACCCTGTCCTACATGTGAAACATCTACAACCACCAGGGAATCCACTGGTGAAAAAGAGAAGGAAGAAAATATCTTCCAACTTACAGTCACTTACAGTCATGTGTTAGCGTCTGCAGGTGTCTGCTGCATTCTTTTTTCAACAAATACATTTAAGGCCTTATTTTGCTTAGAACAGTGAATGCACTCTCTGCTCTTTTGGACTGAAAGCCTAACCAGAGAGATGGACATTCCACACTGAAATAATTTAAGGAGAGGAGCATCATGGTGATTCATTTTTGTTTAGGAAAGACCTCTGTGCCTGCAATGGGAATTAGATATGACTCTATTGAGCATCAGCTTCATGTGAGCTAAACATAGCTTGTTTCTAAGAAAGTCAGCTCTTCTAAGTTTGCCCAGAATTTTCTTCTGCCTTTAAAAAAAAGATTTTTATTTATTTATTTATGCAGAGAAGTAAGGGGTAGGACAAAGATATGAGGCAGTGAGAGGATTCATCTGAGACAGAGTGGGGAGCAGAACAGGCAGATGGACTGAAATCCATTCCTGAGGGGAGCATCAGGGCAGAGAGGAGCGGTCTTCTGCACCAGGTGGGTCAGGTCCCTGGTTGGGGATCAGGTATCACATGCTGCAGTGGCTGGGATAGCTTGATAGTGCTGAGACTTTAACTCTTGAGCCACCAGGGAGGCCCCAACCTTTGTTTTTGCATTTTTTTTTAAATATAACAAAAAAAGTTTTCTCTTGGTGTCCAAGTCTGTTTTTGCTGTTAGACTGTGAGCACACTGAGGTCAGAGTTTATCCAAGTCTGTTTCCCCCAAATCAAGCAGATTTCCATTGAATGTTATTAAATGAGTGATTATATTTCATGATTTAATACAAGATAATAATCTAGTCCAGATAAAAGACTTTACATGGTGAAAAAATATATGTCATATACTTCCTCTAGCCTACAGTCCAAAGTACAGCCATTTTTAGCTCCCAGTCCTTAGTGAAATATTGAAATTGTTTGCTATGTGGTCACTAATTCCAACCAGAGGAAAGGGTTCTTTAGTTACCAGCAGTGTAGGGGTGGGTCTGCATTGCTATGGGTCACCCCAGGTGCAGTGAATGACAGTTGACTCTTCTTTAATTGGTTGAGTACAAACAGTAACATTTCACTTTAGTAAAGTGGAAAATTGTGTTGCTGTTTATTGCTTTACTTGCAAAGCTAATTCTTAAGATTTCTTTCCTGTTAAGAAGTCCCTTGCATGTGTCAAGAGTCATAATGAGGAAATAAATTAATCAAAAAGTATGGTAAGAACTGAAACATCAACAGACTCAGCTTCTCATTTGCTTATTTTTTACCTTAATTAAATACAACATATGTGCATATTTTATAATTTACATACAGATATTTTAATCTATTCCCTCCCCTGTTTATAAATCTAGCTTTTATTCTGGAAATTTCTTATCTTATATTCCTTACCTTTGGTGTCCACCTAGTCCCAGATTTTTATGATAGCATATTCCTGGCCACTAAGCCAGTTTCCTATGTGGAAAAGAAAGGGGACCTCTTTATTCTTCATTCACTCATTCATTTATTCAGGAGCATTTCTAGTCTCTGGTGACACACTTGAGTAAAGCATATAGGTTCATGCTTCGCAGTAGGGAAACTATATCCTACCAAAGAGTTCAAACCAATCCTATTCATGATTTAGTGTCACAAGTAGCACATTTTTTTTTTTAAATGAGCGCATTTAAAAATGCATACTGGAAAAAAATCAGTCACACTTAGTACATTCACAACACCACTGACATTTGGTCAGTAACATATTTTTCCTTTTCTGATGGCATTGCCACAGAATCCCAGAAAAGTCCAGAGTACTTCCTTAAAATGGAAAATGAGATGCATAATGGTATGAAATGCTTCAAAACTTAACAAAGTGCTGACCCATGAGGAAGCTAATTTCAGCAACACACCTGGGAGGCCCTTTAGAGTTCATGCAGAGCTATAAGCTCCTTTACCTAGAGGAGCAAACTGGGCTGGAAAATGTCATCTCCATTTCATAGGTGCAAAAAAAGGAGGGGTGACTGAGGGACTTGATGGTGATGCACAGTTTATGGGTGGTTGTAATTCATAATAATAATTCTGGTTGTTACTGTCTCCTGATTTAATCAGGTGGAGCATTTTAAAGCCCGCAGCTCAACGTCTGGTACATGACAGGTGTGCAGTGAATGTTGCTTGGAACTGATTTTAATATCACTCTATAGTCCCCACCCTCACTCCAAGTGATGGGTGTCTTTCTGGGGACACCATGGAATAGAGAAATAGAGCAGGAAGGATGTTTGGCCTCTTTCCAATAAACCAGTGATCATCTACCGTTTACACTAGCATATCATGATCTGTGTGAAGTATGGATAAGTAAATTTTACTAAAGATAGCTGCCTCATAACACTATCTGATTGATGTTTGCTGATGAATTACTTTTTTAAATTAGAGTAGATTCAAGGTTACACCTATAATTAATCTCTCTCTCTGTCTCTGTGTGTGTGTTTGTGTCTGGCTCTCTCTCACTCAGATGTTCATTTTCCTAGAACAGCAAACTGAGTCCCTCTTTGCCCATTTAGCCTCATCTTTGGATCCATCTTTTTTTTTTTTTTTTTTTTTACAATTTATTTATTCATACAGAACTGGTGTACAGGCCAGAGCTGCAGGGGTAGTGAGAGGATTCACCAGAACAGACAGATCATCGAAGCACTGCTGAGGGGAGCAGCAGGCGAGTCAGGAGAGGTCTGCCACGTCATGTGGATCACCTCCTGGGTGGGGATCGAACTCATGCGGAAGTGGCTTTAGCTTCTTATTGCTGTGCTTTAGCCCTCTGCGCCACCAGGGAAGGCCATGGATCCATCTTGTTTCTAAGAGCTATCTCTACTAAAAGGCAGCGGTGATTTACATGGAGAAGCCCTGGCAGGAAACATTTTGGGCTGCTAGTCCCTGTTCACTTCCTCTGGATCATTGGGTAAAGGGAGGAGAACCCGAGGAGTGGAGACAGCTCAGTCTAGCACAAGTGGGTCAAAGGGGAGCAAACACAGGGCATCAACAGATGGGCTCTTTGTTTCCTGGCAAGCAGGTGAAGGAACCTCTGGAATTCCAGCTGCCAGCAGTCGCCCTGGCATGACTGGTAGCCTTCAGCCCTTCCCTGGGGAGAAGATGGCAACAGCTGGGCACAGTGTCAGGAAAGCAGGGTCCCAGTTAAATGTTTGGGATGTGAGTAATAGGCAAAACTAAGACGGAGCTGCAAAGAGGAGTCTGGACAATGGAGAGACCAAGAAGAAAGTCCACCAATGCCAGCTCACCCTAGAAAACGATTTCTGGAATGTTGGCAGCAAATCTACTTCTAGAGTCATGTGTTGGAGGAGAGAATATTCCCCTGGTCACGTGGACAGAGAGCAAGATGCACACTTACCTTGTCGCATTCTAAACTTTTCTTTTTTTTTTCTTTATTTTAAAAAACAACAACAAAGATTTCCTTTATTTATGCATACAAGGACTTGGGTGTAGTCCAGAAGTGCAGGGAAGCGAGAGGATTCACCGGAGACAGAGCAGGGAGCAGAACACAGCTCCACTGAAGTACACTGCTGAGGGGAACAGTGGGCGGGTCAGGAGAGGTCTGTGGTGCCATGTGGGTCAGCTCACTGGGGATCAAACTCGTTCTGCACTGGCTGCTGCTAGTTTCATAGTGCTGTGCTTAATTCCTCCAGCCAGGAGGGCGGCCCCTTTCTGGCCTTTTGCAGGGACTGTCCTCTGGGCCTGGAGCACTGTTGCTCGCCCTCTCTTCCCTCTGCCCTTGCTCATTTCTGATTTCCCCCTCTTTCCTCACTCCTGGTTTACTTCCTTGTTTGGGAGGAAGACATTCTCCCTCAGCAGACATTTGGAGACTGAAAGACAAGACATTTGGAAAGGAATATGTTTGGAAGATTTTAACAGCTAAAAGCTGTGATAAAATTTTTTTCTCTCGCCCTCACACACAGCATTCCGAGTTAGGAGGACAGGTATACCTTGTTTGATCACACTTGGCAGGTACTGTGATTTTCACAAGACCCTCTACCAGCGAAATGATTACGACTTGCTAAAGCTTCAGATAATTTTTAGCAGCACAATGTTTTTCATTAAATTATGTGTATCTGTTCTTTCTTTCTTTCTTTTCTTTTTTTCTTTTTTTAAAGACATAATGTTACAGGACAGGGTAAGGACCAGACAAATCTGAAAAGAAAAGAGAAAAATTGAAATCAAGATAAAAGATGCCATGGGGCCCTCCCTGGTGGCACAGCGGGTTAAAGCACTGCACTAAGAAACTTAAGCCACTTCCGCATGAGTTCGATCCCTGCCTGCCCCAGAGGTGACCACATGGCGTGGCAGACCTCTCCTGACCTGCCAGCTGCTACCCTCAGCAGTGTACTTCGTCAGTCTGCCTGTTCTGCTCCCCAGTCTGTCTCTGGTGAATCCTCTCACCCTCCACATCTCTGGCCTGTACCGCAGTTCTGTATAAATAAATAAATCTTAAAAAAAAAAATGTTAAATCTTGTAAAAAAAAAAAAAAAGATGCCATGGTTAACCTGCCCACGGGTCTCTCACCCACATCTGTTTCCACCAGTCCAAGACCAATAAGCAAGAGCAGCTTCACATGTCTCTGCTCCATGTGTCCCTACAAGTCTCCTGGCTCTCCATGCTGCTTACTTCCACAGTCTCCTCTCCAGCTTCTCCTCCTCCCAGTTCAACTTCACCCTTCCTTGGGTGGGGCTGGGATTCTGAAACCACCCCTTTCTTTGCAGACCACCCTGTTACAACAGTATTAATGATAGTATTATATCTAAACTGTAATGGTCCTAGCATTATATCTAGGACAAGCAAAGCTCGGATATGCACTGGGAAACCAAGACACTTGTGTTTGTGGATCACTTGATGGCAACATTCAATTTATTTTCCCTTTACTTCAGTGGTCTGGAGCTAAACCTGGAATATCACTGAGTTGTGCTTGTAATTCTCGAGAATTTGGAAGGCAGCACTCCACTGTCTTCCTTCCAGGTGCCAGGCTTGCTTTGAACCTGAGTCCTTTGTCCGGGGCTTACTCCTCTCTGGGAACTTGTAATCTGTTCTCTTGGGGGAGTCCTGTAAGCACTTCAATGCTGTGAAATTTCACAATGGTGAGCCTCAAGTGAGTGTAATTTCATTCACTCTTCTAGGCAGTTGGTGACCCCTTCAATCTCAAAACTCATGTCCTTCAGTTCTGGGAAACATTCTTGAAGTATTTGTTGATGATTTCCTTATGCATTTGCTGTCTTTTCTCTTTCTGGAACTCCTGTTATTATTTCAAATGGAATCTCCTAAGTCTGTTTTCCACTATGCTTATCTTTTCTCATATGCTTTACATTTCTTTGCGGGTTTTGATTTTGGTTTTAATTCCATTTCCCAGGATTTCTCCTAAACTGTATCTTCCAGTTCCCTCCAAATGAGTCAAATTTCCTTGAGAACTTTTCTTAAACTTACTGTTGTTGTAATGTACCTTTGGATGCCAATTGTATGAATTTAGGGGTACAACTTCATACCACACTCCCCAACCACCAAAGTTCTAGGCTATTTGCATTACCAAATACCCTTTCTGCTTATTCCTTCCTCTCATTTCCCTGTTTGTTGTCAAAGTCTAAGAGTTCTTTTTGTTGGGTTTTGTTTGTTTGTTTTGTGCCTTTAGATTCCACATGTGAATGATACCACCTACTGTCTGTCTTTCACTTTCTGACCTGTTGCTTACCAGAGTCACCTTAAATTCCATCAAATTATCCCAAAGGGGGAGCTTTCATTATTTTTTACAGCCAACTAATATTCTATTCCATGACACCTCTTTTATTCAGTAATTTATGTCAAGAGCATTAAGTAATTTCCATGTTTTGACTATTACAAAATGGACTAAAATGAATATAGGATGCATTGATCCCCCCCCCATTAATGTTTCTATATTCTTTTGGTAAATATCTGGAAGTGGAATTGCTAGTTTAAATAGTATTTCTACTCTTAATATTTCAAGGAAACTTCATACTGTTTTCCATAATGACTGCGCCAATTTACAGTCCCACCAAGAGTATATAAGGGTTCCTTCTCCTCCACACCATCATCAGCTCTTCTTTTTAGTCTTTTTGATACAGGCCATTGTCATAGGTGTGAGGTTATTGCTTATTGTGGTGTTGATTTATATTTCCATAATAGAAAATGATGTTGAGCATTTTCCCTTAAAGTTTTTTGTTTCAGCTTTCTATTCCATGTGTGAACTCCATTTTCTTCAAATCTCCTTTCTCTGTTGTGTGTCTTTCACACTAGAGGCTCCTGATATGTCTGCCAATTTTATTTTATTTTTTTTAAGATTTATTTATGTATGCATACAAGAGTTGGGGTGTAAACCAGAGGTGCAGGGTAGGTGTTGGGAGGAGGATTGGCAAGTGAGAGGATTCAGTAGACAGAATGGGGAGCAGAACAGGCAGATTGACTGAAATACACTGTTGAAGAGACCAGCAGGGGTGCGGGGCAGTGGGTGAGACAGGAGAGGTCTGCTGTGCCATCTATGTGGGTCACCTCCCTGTTGGAGATCGAACTTGTGCTGTAGTGGCTGCAAGCATCTCTGGGCTGTGCTTTAACCCGTTGTACCCCCAGGGAGGACCCTTCTGTCAGTTTTAAATACTGGAGATGAAAACTTAGGGCTTGTCACTGTGAATGCCACTGTGGCGAGTGTTGACTGAGCCATGTGTTTGAAACCCCTTCTGTCAGTCCCCTTGGTTCTTTCTTCTTGGAACTGGTCAGATTCTCCAAAGAGGATCCTTCCCATACCTTGTGTAGCAAGCACATGGATGCTTTGGGTAAAACCTGTCAAAAATGATAAGCTTGTGCCATTCACAGCGATATGGATGGAGCTAGAAGGGATCATGCTCAGTGAAATAAGTCAGAGGAAAAAGAAAAGTATTGAATGGTTTCGCTTATAGGAGGAGTATAAGATAATCAAATAAGACATGGGGTGGGAGGGAAATAGACTGTTACTACAATGCAAAACATAACACAACAAAGCAGAAACAGACAATTATAAACCAGAGATCCCCAGCATCCATGGGCTAATCCTTAGAGTCAGTGAATAGACTGCATTACATGGCAGAAGGCTCTTCACAGCTGTTACTAAGGATCCTGAGATGGAGGGAGAAGCCTGGATTACTCAAGAGATTCCACCGCAATCAGAATGACCCTAATAAGAAGGAAGCAATAAGATCAAAGTCAAAAACAAGCAGAGGTCAGAGTGATAAAGAACCATAAGCAAAGGAGTAAGAGATGCTTCTAGGAACTGGAAAAGTCAGGCAAACAATCTTTCCAGAGTGTTCAGGAAAATCTCATTTCTACCAACACCTTGATCTTAGTCCAGTCATTCCTACACCTTGATTTTTTTTTTTTTTTTTAAGATTTTATTTGGGCCTCCCTA
Organism: Condylura cristata; assembly: GCF_000260355.1. Taxonomy (NCBI): domain Eukaryota; kingdom Metazoa; phylum Chordata; class Mammalia; order Eulipotyphla; family Talpidae; genus Condylura; species Condylura cristata. The sequence goes on along the minus strand of NW_004567116.1, from coordinate 43,020,883 downwards.
GTGGCACAAGGGCTTAAGGCTCAGCACTATGCATGTATCCGTAGCCACTAAAACAGGAGTTAGATTCCTGGCCAGCCAGGTGACCCACATGGTGCGGCAGACCTCTGCTGTCTCGCCCTACTGCTCCCCTCAACAGTATATTTCAGTAGATCCACCTGTTCTGCTCCCCACTCTGTCTCTGGTGAGTCCTCTCACCCACACACACACCTCTGGCCTATACCCCAGCTCTTGTATGCATAAGTAAATAACATAAATCTTAAAAAAAGGAAACAAAGCTTCTCTTCTTGTTGTTTGTGGTTCAGTGTGCTGTCCATGGCAATAACACTAGATGTGTGCTCAATCTGCCCAGTTTTCTGAGAAGTCTTCCCTTTGCTGAGTCCTCAGGATACCCAGGGGCTGGGATGGGGGTGCAATGCTAGTGGCTCATAGTCCTCTCTCTTTCTCTCACAGTAACCCACTGGGTTTCTGGCTCATTGGCATGTCTCTTCCTACATCTGAGGCCTTCTTAATTTATGTCTCACTGGCTCCAGCAGATTCCAAATTATGAAACCCATCTTTCCAGAACAGTCGTGGACCATTACCTTGGAAAAGTCTGAAGTCCTTTTTGTTTTGGGTAATATTCATATGACCTCAGTGCTAATAATATTTTAAAATAAAAATGAAAACAATAATATATACATATACAGTTTACAACTCAAATATTTGAATGTTCATTTATTCCCTTAAAGATTTGACCTTCTGTATACACTTCAATTTTTTTAGAAAATATTGTCTAAAGACATCTTTGAACCATAGCTGTTTGTATCCTAATTAGAAAGACCTTTAAAAATGTCCACAGAGAGAGGGCACCTTTGTGAAAGAGCTTGTGACAATAGATTTAAAAAAAGGGGTTTTGGAATAAGACAAACCTACATTTAAATTGCCTTACCACTTACTAATTGTGTGACCTTGAGTAAAGTGCTAGACTGCTTAGTTTCCTTGTTTGTAATAATACATGGCTCGTGAGGCCACTAAGAAGTAGAGGAGCTGATACCATTATAGTCTATACAGGGTCTGGATGAGAGACCCCCTTCCCTCTGGGACCACAGACCTAAGGAGATATTAATCAACACCCCTTTCCACCTCAGGTCTTTTTTTTTTTTTCCTGTGTTTGCCATAATTCAATTTCTCAATCTCTTTTCTTAATTTTTTTAAATTTATATATCTGGCCCTCCCTGGTGGCGCAGCGGGTTAAAGCACTGCACTAAGAATCTGAAACCACTTCCGCATGAGTTCGATTCCCGCCTACCCCGGAGGTGACCACATGGCGCGGCAGACCTCTCCTGACCCGCCCGCTGCTCCCCTCAGCAGTGTACTTCGTCGATCTGCCTGTTCTGCTCCCCACTCTGTCTCTGGTGAAGTCTTTCGCCGCCCCTGAGTCTCTGGCCTTTACCCCACTTCTGTATGCACAAATAAATAAATCTTTAAAAAAAAAATTTTATATATCTATTTACATTATTGTTTATTTTAAAACAATGTTTACTTCTCCCCTCCCCCACTTCACCCACCCATCATCACCACAGTCCCCAGCATTCCTCCCTCCTTCTTATCCCTATATATATAATATATATATATATATATATATCCCCCTCCCCTGTAGGATATGTTTGGTTTATAATTGTCTGTCTGTTTCTGTTTTGTTGTGTTGTATTTTGCATTGTAATAACAGTCCACTTCCCTCCCACTCCCCATGTCTTACTTGGTTCTCTTATATTCCTCCTATAAGCGAAACCTTTCAATATTTTTCTTTTTCCTCTGACTTATTTCACTGAGCATGATCCCTTCTAGCTCCATCCATATTGCTGCAAATGGCATGTACTTATCTTTTTTGATTGCTGAATAGTATTCCATTATACACACACACACACACCACATCTTCTTGATCCAGTCATCTAGTTTTAGGCATTTGAGTTGTTTCCAGGTTTTACTTATTATCCAGTTCAATTCTCAATGAAGCCCTACATCCCCTTAGACCCAAAGTAGAAGGTTTATGCAAATCCTCTGTTAATAGATTCCTTTAGCCAACTCACTTGGCATATTTTACATTTGAAAGAATACTTGACAGTTTCTCCCAGTCTTTCTTAAAGGTCTTAGGGAAGGTCCAAAACCTTTCTGTGTTAACCTCTGGTGCTCTCAGCCCCACAGACCAGTTCTCAGTATTGCTAATGGTACTCTGTAGCAACTCCCTCCTCTTCTAGAAGATAAAGGTAAACTTGATGACAAAAGTTTGGGGAAAAAAATTTAGATGGGAAGAAGGAAGGTAAATACATTCTGAACACATTTTTTTAGCCTGTGAGATACTTGACATCAATTATTTTGTATAGTCTTGCCAACCATCTAGCTATTCCTTCTTCCCATTTTACAGATAAGAAAAGTGAGATTCACCGACGAGTAGCAACGCAAGACTCATGGCCATGGCTGAGATTGATACCATGTGCAGTGTTCTCTCCAATATTCCAGCCGCAGTTTATCGCTGCATTCCCCTTCTCCTCTTCTGTGGAGAGGCTGTAGGGATGGAGGGAGCTCTGTGGCTCTGAGACCTCTCCTCTTGACATTCCTCAGCTCTTCTCTTTTAGCATCTGTCACTAAGTTTCTTTGTGTTATAGCTGCTTGTGTTCCTGACTCTTTGAAACCAAGAAGGATGCCTGATTCTTTTTTTCTCACATCCCACATACATAGTGGGCAATACAGATGTGTGTTTAATGGATAAAGAGTGAAATAAATGAGTGCCTAAATAAATTAACATATGAATTAATGGACAACTATCTATGAATAAATGGATTTGGAAATGATTGAATGAAGGTAGAGACATGTGAGAAAAAGTGAATGCCATACAGATCAAAAATGAATGCCTGCACATACATCAAGTGCACAGATCCCACGAATGGCTTAATAGGGAAATGAATTATATGCCCATGAATGTGTGAATTAATGAGTCAGTAAATACATGCATGAATGAATATGGAATAGACAAAGGGACGTGAGCGTGAAAGAATAAATCAATACCTAAATGAATTAATACAAAGAGGAAGAGTGAATGAAATTGTGAATGAACAGACTGATGCCGGAATGAATGAATGGCCCAACATAGGGGTGAATGAATACCTTCCTGATTTTGCTTGGATCTTCCTGCCTTGGGACTAACATTCAGAGGGCCAGTTGAGATGCCAGAAGGCTGCTTTCAAGTTGAGGTATAAGGTCTAGCAAATACAGCTGCTAGGAGTCCTGTCTCCTGCTTTCCCCTTTTAGCCCCCCTTCCTCCTGACCCAGCATCTAAGAACTGGCAATGACAAGGTCATCCAGAGCCCAGGAGCTCCTGCAAGTGGAGAAGACAGGTCACTGCTCCAGAGAGATTCAGTCCAGTATTGCCTTTGCCATCCTCCCATGGTGGTCAGCACCCCACTACACCCCTAGCCAAGTCTGCAACCTTAGACAAGGAAATGATTCTTGGTATCCAAGAACAGCTTCCTTTAATGAAGAGGCTGCTGCAATATCTTTGCAACAAACAGCAACCCACATGTTTGATTACAACAGGTTGAGCCATTCCACACTCCCCTGTGCCGGCTCAGGGAAAGAGGGAGGGGAAAGAACCTAAACATTGAGCAAGAAGACACACTTCTGCCTAGAGGTTCTGCGTCCGTGCCGGGTAGAGTGCTGTAGCATTTCTTTCCCCAAAGCCCTGCTCCTTACCTTCTTTTCCTGCTTATCTCTAAGCCAGGCTTTTCTTTGCTTTCTTTTTTTCTCCACTCCAGAATCTGAACCACAGCAGGATTCTGTGTGGCTGACACCTTCACCCCTCTCTGCCCTGGGAGCCTATTTGAATTCATTCAGGATTGTGGCAAACTGGTATTTCCGGTCCCCTTGGCAACCCCCAAAGCCCAGACTCCCAGAGGATTGTGCTTCTGGAGGACCTGGAGGAGAGGAGACTTCTGGGTGAGAATCAACACCTTCCTCTTTTGTTTCTTTGCTGCCTCAGACTGCCAGGATGGTTGTTTTAGAGGAGCGCTGGGCTGGGAGGAAAGGCTGTCCTGGAAGTAAGGAATGGCATACCTGGTCCCAGGTGCCGGGGGCGGGGCCGCAGGGTACAGATTCCTAGGAACCATGACTTCCCACTTTCAATTTCCACTCTTGTCGTTGCTTCTTTCATGATGCAACCTTAGAGTAATTCCCGCCACTGGAAGTCAGGGTGCCTGTTTCGCCTCCGACATTTGTCAGTAATTGAATTACTCATCCTATCTACATGCATGCACAGAAGGGCAGGCTGTCACCTCACAGGCTGAGCAAAGAGGACAGGGAGGGGACTTACCTGGGCTACACAGTAAGAGCTGAGGAGAGAGTGTAGTGTAGCACCCTCCACCTCGGCCAGGCCCCTGACTTCTTGTCTCCATAAAGGATTGCTTGACAATCATGTGTTTTTCTATAAAGGGGGCTTTGAGCAGAGTCAGGGATAGTTATTTCCCCCGCCCCTCTTTTTCCGCTCAACTTTGTGGATTATCTGTGGAGGAGAATAGAAGGCAGTGGAGGCAGCAGCCAGGAGTAAGACCTTGGCCCTGTGACTACTTCCAAACAGCAGCCATGGACAAAGATTGTGATGTGCAAATTACTGATTTTTATTGGACACTTTGGGGAATATAGTTGTTTGTCGGGAAATGAAAGAGAATGTTTGTGCTTATAAAATTATATGGAAAATCAATGTGGTGTTAAGTATATTTTTCAGTTATTTGAGTCAAGGACTGTTCTCCAGCCAATTCTAGCAAGCTCTAAGGGAGACAGAGATGTCCCTAAGCACAGCTGAGGGGACTGAGCAGAAAGGTCAAGCTGTGGTTTATTGCTGCACTTCTCTGCTTGGGGAAATGCCTGAGTGGCATGAAATGGCGAGGGCCATGCAAAGCTCTGAATGTGGTTGTGAGACTTCAATTATCAACAGCAGCCATCAGGACCATGCTAGACAGAGCAGTCTGAAGCTTCTGAAGACTCCGAACTTACCCTCTTTTGTGCTCTAGCTTGAGGATTCTGAGCACTGAGTTCCTGCCACACATGGGGGTCTCCTGAAGGAGCTGGGGTCATAAGAGCACATTGCAGAAGAGACAATTGCTGTCTGAAATGTGAGAGAAGAGGGGACCCCCAGCTTGCCTCAGTGGCTCTGGTCATGTGCTTATCTGTAGGAGTGGGGTGCCTTATGCTTCTAAGTTGCATCTATGGATCTGTCCAGCTGTGAGCTTGAGATGAGAATATGATTAGGTAGGCATCTGGCTTTTATCAAAGAATTTGTCATTGTTTTATCGAAAGTCTTTGACATGAAGGAATAGAATAAAAAGGTAATTAGACAAAAGTTTTAGACGATGGAAAGGTTCGGCACTGTAAGAAGGACACAAAGAGATAGTGAGGCCAGTAAAATCAAAAGTAGATTTATTTCTGCGCTCCAGGGCAAGGTTCACTGACCCGAGAGAGTTGAGGTCAGAGAAGTCACACTGAGTTTAGGGTATGAGGGGGTTTTTATAGGCCTAGGTAGCGGGAGAAAGGGCCAAGTGGAAAATTTTGAAAAGGAACTGGAACTTATATTTCTGCCCAGGCTTGCATTAACCCGTGGTGACAAACAAGTCATGAGATTATCACTCCTGAATATCTGCTTCTGCTTGGGGCAACTGCTCTTTCTGCATGTCTGTGTTTGGCTGGTGCCTGAACCTTAGAAAGATCAGAGATTGATGGGCAAGAAGTTCCCAACAAAACCTCCACTTGTGATTATAAATCCTGTGTCAGATGACAAAATTATTCTTTTAAACACTGAATGGGAGTGAGAGAGCTGGTTCTACCACACCTCTGCTGTGTGACCCAGAGCAAGTTGCTAACCTCTCTGGACTTCCATTTACTCAGTGTGCTTTATTATAATGACTTCTTTAAAATGTCTTCTAGCTCTAAATTCTGTAGTTCTACAAGGTCTTAATTATTAGTAGAAACAGTAGCCCAGTGGGTGAGGATGGTCCTGGGCTGACACTGATGTAGGTTTGGGGGATGTCACTTCTTAGTTCTGTGTTTTTCGCAGGTCACTGAGCCTCCCAGTCTTCAGTTTCTTCATCTGTAAAATTGTTTTGTTGGTTTGGTTGGTTTTTCCCCCTCAGTAGAGTTGTGCTGAGGATTAAATATAGGTCAAACATTGAAGACAGTGCTTGTCACAGAATATATATGTTAGCTGTTGACTTCACAAAAGTAGACAAAGAAAACAACATATGTAGCAAAGCATCCTACTGCTCAAAACATGTATGGGATGGTTGGAAGGCTAAGTAATAGATTTCAAGTAATTATTATCAAATATCAAAATCATCTCTTTGGAACTGGATGATAGATACACTTAATGGACAGTATTAGATACCTATTGTCCAAATCAAAATAACATTATCCACTCCCATTCATTTCATCCTCTGTAAAATGGGGGCAGAGACCAAAGGGCTGTTGGAGAATTAAATGTTGTAATATCTACAAATATCTTTCACGCAGTGCTTGAGGCCTTGATAATGGAAACAGTTATTCTGCTGGCATTTATTATTCAAGATTCATAATTAAAAAAAAATAAAGATGAAAGAACAAACAAAACTGAAATCTGTTTTTACATAATTTCCCTGATCCTTGGGCCCTGTTTCCTTCACAGGAAAGCTTGTCAGTGCTTGTCATCTTTCATTTACTCATCTGCTCTTTTCTAAGGTGATGGGTAGAGATAATTAAAAATAGTCTCTGAATTTTACTCAAATATTAGACGTTGCTCAAGGTTTTAACTCTGTTGCAAACATCATTGCCAGCTGCTTACGTTTCTAACACAACCTCCTTGGCAGAGAGCAGTGAAATTTGGGAATGAGAAATGTCTTTGGTTGATGTGACTGGGCTGGTTATTATGATTGTGGCGTATGGCAATTAGTCCCAGGCAAGTCCCAGGAAATATTTGATCTAAAAATTGCGATTGACTTTGTTTTGGGGATATGAATGGAAAATACAATGCAATGCCTTCACAACCTCAAGCTACTCTTCAGATTCCCTGCCTCCTTTCCCACCCGAGGATATGAGTTCATGAAAATAGGATTCAACCTGACATTTCCAAAAGGAGACTAAAAATTTACCAGTCTTTTAAAATATATTGGTCAATGTGAGTTGATTGAAATACCACTACTAAGCATTTTCACATTTATTCACAATACTACTTGCTTATCAATGTTGTCCTGTGGATTTTTTGGGAGGTGAGGGGGTAGGGAATCTATAGGCCTCTTTTAGCAATAAATATGTATTCATTCTCTCTCTCTCTCTCTTCCCCCACCCACTTTGCTGGCTCACTCACTTGCTCTCTCCCTCTTTCCACTTCTTTCATGTGCCCAAGTGATCAGTGAATTACAATTCCCTTCAATTATGATGACCTTTCCTCCAGTGCAAAAGAGAAAGGGCCAACAGGTTAATTTAAACATTATTTCTTCAGGAAACAAAATAGACTATGACCTCAATTATGAAGAAATACAGAGTAAAAATAAATCAATAGGAATAAAGATAACAGTCTTAAGTGTAGAAATACAAAATTTGAATTGTGGTCCACTTTGCATGGAGTACCATCATTTTCTTTCTTCTCTCTGCTTGTTGGTGTTTTCAAAATTTCCCAAGATAAAAACATATTTCTCTTAAATAAAACATTCC
>NW_004567116.1:42988836-43012913 GCF_000260355.1 Condylura cristata | reverse complement strand
AGGGAGGGCCCACATTCCGGTATTTTTAAAATAATTGTTCTATTGAGTAATGGTGCTTTTTCAGCACAGCGTGTTTCTACTTATCAAATCAAATCGCAGCTAACAACCTTGCATCTTTGAGGCAGCCAGTGTCTCACCAGCTTTGTGCCCTACTTTTAAGCAAGATCAAATGTATTGTTCATATTACTACTACATTTATGATGTGATGACAATAAGAAGGCATGCTTTTAGGCCCTCCCTGGTGGTGCAACGGGTTAAAGCACTATAAAGCTATCCGAAGTCAGTGAGCCATGAGTTTGATCTCCGGCCCCAGAGGTGAGTCACATGGTGTGGCAGACCGCTCCAGACCCACCAGCTGCCCCCCCTACCCCCAGCAGCGTATTTCAGTCTATCTCCCTGTTCTGCTCCCCACTCTGTTCCAGGTGAATCCTCTCATCACCCTTCCCCCACACCTCTGTCCTGTACCCCAGTTGTTGTATGCATAAATAAATAAATCTTTTTAAGAAGAAGGTATGCTTTTACTGCTTTGTTTTGACTTTAGCAATACGACTTAACTTTAGGGGATTTCTGCAGCTGCCTCTGCAGTGTCTGCTTCAGCTGCCACACAGTGTGTTGTTCTCTATACCTGGAGCCCTTGAGGACTACAGCCTGTGGGGAGTCCCTTGGTGGGGCCTTCAATATAGGGTGCATACAGAATGTCTTTTCTGGTTTATTAATAACAGTTGGTGTTTTTTTTTCTTTTTTTCTGATTCTAAAAGCAATACATACTTTTTTTAGAAATGGTTTGAATGAAATGTTAGGATACATAGTAATGTCCATATTGTGTGTATGTCTCTATAGGAAGTATTTTAAGCAGTTGAGATAATATCAGGTATCTGTGCATGGACTTGTATGATATTCACATCATGAGCATTTACTAATGTCATTACAACTATTTGTTTATAACAGTTTTTGTGCCTACATAGTAACACATGTTCCATAATTTAGCTAACCAGTCTCCTCTCCTGGGCACCCCACCCTCCCTTCTAACTAAGTTTGATTAATGAAAATAACATTGATGTTTATAATGTGATAAATAAGCAGTTCTTACTCCCTTCTTCAAGCTTTTCTTTAGTATAAATTGTTAGATTAGAGGTGGATGGGTCAAAGAACACTGACATTTGAAAAACTTTTCATAGTCAAAGAAATGCAAAATTAAACAATAATGTGAGATAAGAATTGTGTGTCAAATTGAAAAAAGTAAAATTATTTCCCATGTGCTTACAAACACTGAGAATGATTTTTCTGTCACCTTTGACATATGGATATACAAAAACTAGTCCTTCAGTATTGTTTTAATTTATATTTCTTTGATTAGTGAGATGAAGCTCGTTTTCATGTTTGTTAGTCATTTATCTTTACTCTTCTACGAATTATCTATGCGTGCCCTCTGTTCCTCTTTTGCTGATTTTTTCCTCATCAATTCAAAAAAGAGCCACCTCTATTAAAGGTAGTAGGTCTTTGTCATTTCTATTAAAATTTTCTTTAGTGTTATTTGCCTTTTATATTTTAATGAATTTTTTGATGTGTAGAAACTTAAATCTCCTGTAGTCCCTCTGCGGATGCCTTTCGTTGTGTGATTTCTTTTCTTCATCATCCTTAGAAGTGCTTTCTCATTCAGAGATCAGATACTCAATTTCAGCATGTTTGCATTTGTTTTCAATAGAAAAATAGTGTATGAACTGTCGCAAAGGATGAGTCTTGCGAATGTTGGCAGGTAGCTAGCTAGGACTTCAAGAGGCTCTTTCTGCCTCTTGCATCATTAGAACAAATTGAGTGTTTGCTTCTGAGATTTGTCCAGTGGTTCTGGAGCTGCAGGTGCAACAGCATCAGTGTACCTCCAGGCACAGGGATGCTGAGGAAGGCGGCCTGGGGTTTCTACTGTCATGTACCACGTGCGATGCTAAATGCCAGTAGCTGGAAGTCTTTGGCAGCAGGGCCTCCTAAATACTGGTCCTAAAAAGTAAGTCTGGGAAAGACTGTCTGCCCGTCTGGAGAAGGGTATGCTCTTTCGTCAAGACCTGGCTGCTGGAGGAATAGGCTGTGGTCTCAGGTGGCAGATAGGAAACTAAATGATTCTGAATTAGATCTTTGCTCTGGGTCACATCTGACCAACTCGATTTTCCTCTGTCATTTTGAAGCAATGGTTTGTGGCTTGGAGCTCTGGCCCCAGTGAATTCTGCCTATTGGAAGAAATCTGGACTTCCGAGCAGCAGCTCCGTAGAAAAAACAAAGGTTTGGGAGTTAAACAGACTGGAACCTGACTCTTGGCTCTCAGTTCCTAGTGCAACAGTGACTCTGAGCTTTAGTTTTGTGCCTATAAAATGGGATAGGAATCAGCTTCCATGGCTATTATGAGTAGCATAATAGGTCTTATATCTCAGATTGTTCAATACAAGCAGCTTTGAAAATGAATGGATTGGTTGTATATCTGTGTGTGTGCCAGTTCACCCAATGGCTCCTCATGAGTCATTAACCTGTGGAGATCTAATTTCTCCAAGCCAAAACTGGGAGAAATTGTTTGTTTTTTTCAAATTAACAAATGTGTATATTTGAAAAATCAAACACAGATACATCATGTTATACATACAATGATTTGCCTTTTTTGAAAAAGAGTAAACCTGTGGGAAGTAAGAGGGTCTGGAAAAATCAAGCATCCTGTATATACAATCTTTAGGGCTCTATACATTGGACACTTTTCAAGTTTTTCTAGAAGGGGGCCCTGTTTTTGTTGGCTTGTTTTAAATAAGTATTTATTTTATATTTTTTAAGATTTTATTGAAATACTTAAGTAATAGTTAAAATAAATATTTTTGCATAGAAGAACTGGGGTGTAGGCCAGAGGTGCAAGCTGTGGACAGTGAGATGATTCACTAGAGACAGACTGGGAAGTAGAACAGGAGGATTTATTGAATGAAATACACTCAGGCAAGTAGCTGGCGAGACAAGAGAGGTCTGCTGCACCATGTGGGTAAACTCCCTGGCTGGGGATCCAACTCAGGTCACCATAGTGTGAGGCATAACAGTGGTAGTGTTGAGACTTAACCCTTAGGCCACCAGGGAGACCCTTAAATATTTATTGAGGTAACAGTGATTTCTTGTATTATGTAAGTTTCAGGTATGCAGTGTTATAATTTGAGATCTGTGTACCCTATTGCATCAGCAGCACCGAAAGTTTAGTGTCTTAATTATCATCATACGGTTGACCCACTTTTACCCATTCACTCATCCCCTATCCCCTGCCCAGCTGGCAACCTCCAATCTGTTGTCTGTATCTCAGAGTTTCTTTTTGTTGTTGTTTTGATTGTTCATTTGCTTTGTTTATTTTTCACATTAGTGAAATCATACTGTTTGTCTTTCTCCATTTCATGTACTTCTATTTTATATTTTATCTTGTTTTATAGCTGAGTCGTATTCCATTGTGTATACATACCCCATTTTCTTTATTCATTTATGGATCCATTTGTTTCCTTATCTAGACTATTTTAAATCAGGCTGCAAAGAACATAGAGGTATATATGTCTTTTCTGGATTAGCATCTTCATGTGTTCATGTAAGGACCTAGGAGTGAAATAGCAGGATCATATAGTATTTCTATTCTTAATTTTGGAGTACTCTCTATACTATTTTCCATAATGACTACACCAATTTACATGCCTACCAACAGTGCACAAGGCTTCCTCCTTCTCCACATCCTCACCAACACTTCCAATTTCTTGTCATTTTGATAATAGTCATTCTAGCAAGCAATTTCTCATTGCATTTTGGATTTACAGTTCCTTAATAATAAGTGAGAATGAATATCTTTGAATATACCTGTAGACCGTTTGTATAAATTGTCTTGGTGAAATGTCTATTTAGATCCTCTGCTGATTTTTAAATCAGGCTGTTCTGTTAGTTTTTCTGTTATTGAGTCAAATGAGTTCCTTATATAGTTTGGATATTAACCCCTTGTTGGATTGATGATTTCCACAGACCTTCTCCCAGTCAATAGAACACCTTTTCATTTGCTGTGCAGAAGCTTTTTAGTATGATATAGTCCCACTTGCTTATTTTTGTGTTTGTTTCCCTCCCACGAAGACACCACTAAGGTTGGCAGTGTTGAAGAGTGTTGAAATGCTTGAGTTTTGTTTTTTAGTTTAAGGTTTTCAGTTTAACATTCCAATTTTTAATCCATTTGGAATTTATTTTTCTATATGGCCTAAGGTAATAGTCTACTTCTGTTCTTTCACCTGTGACTGTCTAGCTTTCTCAGCACTATTTTTTGCCCTCACCATTTAAAAATGTTATTAATTTGTCAGTGTTTACATAACTATATCATTTGGGGAGTATATTTTCATGCAACCATGTGTTTCACCTCCACTTATTGAAGACAGTACCCTTTCTCTATTCTATATTCTTGGTGCCTCTTCTTATTTTTCTTAAAGATTTACTTATTTATGCATACAAGAGCTCAGGTGCAGACCCAGACATGCAAGGTGTGAGAGGATTCACCAGAGACACAGTGAGGAACAGAACAGGCAGATTGACTGAAATACACTGCTGAGGTGAGCAGCAGGCAAGACAGGAAAGGTCTGCTGAGCCATGTGGGTCAGCTCCTTAGCCAGGGATGAAACTCATACTACAGTGGCTTTGGATAGCCTCATAGTGCTGCATTTTAACCCCTTGTACCGTAAGTGACCCTCTTTTTAATTATCTGCATTATTATCTGAGTATAGCTTGCATGTGTGTTAATACTGATTCAATATATTACCAGAAAGAGCTACTTTATGGGAGGTATCAATTATTAATACTTCTTTAAATTAATGCTTAAATAGCTTTGTTGCCTCATGTATTAAGTCGTGTCAAGTAAGAATATAATAATGGCAAAAACTTCAGTCCTTTTTTGAGTGGCTAGTGAACATCAGGCACTGTCCTATTCCTCAAGATGGGGAAAGGTGTGATGTGGAATGCCAACAGGGAAGCAGAAAGGTCATTTGCCATTCATCAGCTCTGCATCAAGGAGTCAAGTTATATGGGGAATAAGATATAAATGTGCCCCTCCTTGGTGGCACATTGGGTTGAAGCGTGGTACTGTGAAGCTGGCTGTAGCCGATTCAGAGCAAGTTCGATTGCCTGCCCCAGAGGTGACTCACATGGCGTGGCAGACCTCTCCTGTCCCACCCGCTGCTCCCCTCAGCAGTTGTCCATCTACCTGTTCTGCTCCCCACTCTGTCTCTGGTGAATCCTCTCACTGCTCCTGTACCTTTGGCCTGTACCCCAGTTCTGTATACATAAAGAAATAAAATGTTTATTAAAAAAAGTTATAAATGTGGACTTTAAAATGATTTGTTTATTTACGCTTACAGAACTAGGGTACAGGTCAGAGGTGTGGTGGGTGACAGGATTCACTAGAGTGGGGAGCAGAACAGGCAGATGTACTGAAATATGCTGATGAGGGGAGCAGTGGACAAATCAGAAAAGGTCTGCCATGTCATGTGTGTCAGCAACCTGGTGGGGGATCGAACTCTTGCTGCAGCAGCTTCAGAGAGCTTCATAATGCAGTGCTTTAGCTTGTAACCAGGGCCCTAATGTGGACAATTTAATGGCAATGTTAGACTTAAGTAAAAGTTCAATCCCCCACCTTTTGAATGCTATATGAAATAGTGTTATAATCCTTCAATAATTATGAATTTGATTCATGTGACATATTTGAAAGGGAGAATGAAACATCTGTGTGTCACTGCCGAGAAGTATGAGGACGAGTCAGAGCAGGAGGGGGAACTTAGCTCAGTCTTCTTGCACTAAAAATTAGGGAGCTGAGGTTCCCAGGATGTCCGGACACCCTCAGGACCCACAGCCAATTCAGCTCTGTCCCTTGACTTCTGGGCAGCCCTTTCCCCAAACCCTGGACAGAGCAGCCTCGGACACCCACACACACCTTCAGCTGAGGGTGGGTTGCTGGCTGAGAATCAGAAAGAACAGTTCTAGTCACTTCCTTTCTGCATAACTCCAAGAAGTTACCTAGTCTCTCTGATCCTCAGTTTTTTCAGCAGTAAAACAGGAATAATGGCACCACCAGATGGCATGTGTCCCAGGGATACTGATAAAAGAAAGTGAGGGGATGTCTGTGGGGGCTCTTGGAAGTTCAGGAGAGGCGAGAATCAGATCATCCTTTAAGCGTGTTAGAACAACAAGCAGGAAAATAGATACCTTCTAGGGAGAGTAATTCACCAGTCTTTCCAAAGCATGTTGAGAACACCTCAAGTTTCTTTATTTCATTGTATGCTTCAAAATAGCAAGTTAGGGGCCTCCCCAGTGTTGCCGGAGTTAAAGATCCAGCACTATGAAGCTGTCCACAGCCACTGCAGCATGAGTTCAATCCATGCCTCCAGTGAGCTGGCCCACATGGCATGGCAGATCTCTCCTATCTTTCCTGCTGCTCCCCTCAGCAGTGTATTTCAGGAGATCCATCTGTTCTGCTCCCGACTCTGCCTCTGGCGAATATTCTCAAGTCCACCCCCACTCCTCAGCACCTTTGGCCTACACCCTAGTTCCTGCATGCATAAATGAATAAGTCTTTTTTAAAAATAGCAACGCATGTAGGAAAAGGTAGGCTCAATTGAGAGGTTTTTATCTGATGTAGGAGACCAGTGCCATGAAAAAAATCTATTTAAATAAAAGGAGAAGCATTGTTTGAAGGAGAAAAATGACCATTTCTGAGAACATTCAAAATGTGCCCTAGTGTTTGAATGTTTGTCTTGCCCTTTGCAGCCCTAAAGTCTTTGTTAGTTTGAGAATAGGGTAATGTATTATGTATAGGTTTACTCATAAAATTATCATGTTGGGCATTCTAAATTTAAAGGTGCCATCTATTCAGACACATCTAGTAATTACACATCTTGTAATTTAATGACCTCAAGAGAGAAAACAGAACTGTAGTGTGGTCACAAATGGAGCTATTTAACTCAAAGGAAGTTCTCAGCCCCGTTTGTGACCCTCTCCCCTCATTAGGAGCAGCCAGCTCCCCTCATTAGGAGCCCCCCAAGAAAACGCCAACATCAGTGTAAGAGAAAAAAGTCTGGGTTTTGTTTCTTCACAAGTGTTCATCAAACTCAGAAAGCACTTGTTTTCACAAATGGAAAGTGAAATGGGGGTAAAGTGGAAAGAAAAAAATTCTTTTCTGGAGACAAACACTGCCTGGTAGAATGTGGCAGAACCTGGTGGAATGTGGCAGAAACACCTCACCCCAAAAATGTGCATTTCTTCCAACCCATAGTTGCAAATCATGCATCCACCATCCCCATCCCCACCCCATGTTCATTAGAAAATCTGCAGTGAATAAATGAGTCCATGAAACCAGAAACTGGTTTCTCTATTTTTGCTGAGGGGGAATAAAGAAAAATGTAATGGAGTAGCCAGCTTGCATATACAAGTAAACAGTTTGCTGTAAAACATATAGTCTGAGTAATAGCAGTCCTCAGAATGAACCATAAATAACTTTTCAAGCCTTCAGGTTTTAGCTCACTGATTATTGAGGTTTTGCCACAAAACTGCCCTATTAGCAGGAATTTAATTATAATTTACATAGGATATGGGAATAATGTAGAACAGTGAAAATATGACTCATGAATTCAGAATATAGAAATACTTAAACTGGGAGCTGACATAGGGTGGACAGAACTTGACATGAAATGTGTTGGGGACCCCAATTATCTCTTTTCTGTTGGTAATTAGCTGGGTTACTTTGGATAAGCCACCAGGCCTTTTTGGGTCAAAGTTGTCAATGCAATATAGAGATAATAACAATAGCACCTGCATAAAACAATTGTTGTATGATGCATGAAACCCAGTAACCAAAAGTGTTTTGTTAACTGCCTGTCATTAAACAGACATCTGTGCCACTGTTTAGGATTAGACATGTGGTGGCCGGGGCCTCCCTGATGGCCAGGGGTTAAGTCTGGGCACTGTAAAGCTATCGGAAGCCTCTGCAGCAGGAGTTCAATCCCTGGCCAGGGAGCTGACCCACACGGCACAGCAGACCTCTCCTGTCTCACCCACTGCTCCCCTCAGCAGTCTGTTTCAGTCAGTCTGCCTGTTCTACTCCCTAATCTCTCTCTTGTGAATCCTTTCAACCTCCACCTCCAGCCTGCACCCCAGCTTTGTATGTCTAAATAAATAAAATACATCTTTTAAAAAAGAGAAATGGAGTGACCCATGGCACAGTGCAAAGATCTTTCAGGAGTGTAATGTTTGACTCCATCATGTGTTAAATTCAGACTCCCTTGTTTTTAGCTTCTACTTCTTCTGTAATATAGGATCATCAACAATGTGTGTTTTTCATCTCTGAAGTAAAGTATATTGAAGAATCTGGTAGAGCACAAACCAATCCAGAGGGGCCATGTTATCCTCTATGTTTAGCACAATGGTCAGAACATTGTAAACACGCAATTGATACATAACTAATAAAAAAAAAGATGTTCATGTTTCACATTGTCTAAAAGTTCAGGGCAGAACCAGGTAATATGTGTTTCCAACTATAAATCTCTTTGCAATTCCAAGGATAGGCAAGTCACGACTTGTATTGTTTTATCTGTGGCTGTGACTGTGACTGACTTTGCCTCTTCTGTTCCAAGCTGGGGTTGCAGGCAGAGAGGGGAAGGAATACCATTCCATGTCAGCCTCAAGATTTGCTCAGACTCACTTGGCTTTTAAGTAGTACTTACCAGAAGTAGAACCTAAGTCAGGCTGACTCAAAGCTCCTTCTTCTGGTACCAATATGTTTAACAACAGAAAGCTACACTGTTCTCCAAAGGAAGCCCATTTGCAGTGTAGGTGAAGGAAACTTCTGCCTTCATTAATAAGGGCGGTGCCTGCTGAGTCATAAATAGAAACTGCTCTCTGTTTTCAGAGCTCTACTGCTTACTAGGTGCATAAGATTATAATGCTTTAGTCTGTGGTTGTGGTAGTCTGTCTGTAGCCCAATCTTGGGAAATTACTTCAGGTGCACATCAAATGCCCTTATTTAAACATCTCAGCCATTCTTCTACAATAATCTTCTTAATCAAAATATTTTATTGGTGGGGAAAAATACAGGTTCACAGGGACTTTGGAAAACCAGAAAAGGGTTCCCCTTCAAACAGTGCCATGTTTTAACCCTGCACGTTCACTATCTGTGAATTGGAGTAACCTCCTGGACATACTACTGTTCTCAATTTGATTGATTGAAGACATATTTAAAAGGGATCATTAAGTGGCTAAAATTCCTAGAGCCCTACCCCCAGGTCCCTGCTATATGAATCACACTTTTCCCCTCTCCCTCAGTATGAGACTAATCATGTGGAAATATTTCTTTAACTAGTGCTGCCTAGTTTCCTTCAGAAAATCTGACTGACTGCGACATTGGCCTTGGTATGGTTTTCTTACATAGAAGAAAAAAAAGAATGCTCATTTCTTGTCACACATGGATTTGCACTTTAAAATGTGTCGCAACTGTAACATCATTGCATTTCATCTAATTAATGACTGTCATGGGGAAGGCACAGTGTTATGCTTAGGATTCTATCCACAGAATAATTGCTCCAAATATATGTACAGTATGTTACTGATACGTATAGTAATGGGAGTTTTGACAATACTGTGCTTTTAAAGCCTTTTAAGAATACCATGGGCAAGGCTAAAAAAAGTAGTGTGAAATGAGAATTTTGAAGCGCTATTATGAGTAAAGAATAAAGCTGAACATTAACTCTTATTCATAGTGGATATGGTAACATAATACTCATCTTACTGGTCAACCTTGACTGTTCTTCTCCAACATATTTATTAAGCATGTGTTTGGCATTAGGCACATAGTAGTCAACAATACAGGCACCTGCCCTCTTGAAGTCACCAGAACTGCAGGGAACGCCAGAATTAAAAAAGCAACTACTGGTAATGCTGAATAAAAGAGTCAAGAATAATCATGAGGTTGGAATATTCTTGTTCTTATGTCTGTGACGAATATTATCTTCCAAATTTTGCTTCTCTGCCTAGAACATCCTGTTTCGCTTCCCCTCGGAGGTGCTCTTTCAGACCAACATCATGTGGTCTCCTTTGCCTCCTGGGCCCAATGCAGAATCAGGGGCTTTTCTACACAGTCTTCCCAGAGCCTGGGCCTGAACTCTTTATTAAGACTGCGGAATGTCTTTCATCTGGCCTGAAGTCAGGATTCTTGGATTTGAACCAGAGCTCTACTCCTTATTACCTCTGTGGTCTTAAAGAATTAAGAATTACTTCGCTTCTGGCCTCAGCTTTGCCATCTATAAAATGGAAATTTATAATAGTATGCAACCCTCAGATATATGGAAAGGGTTAAATAATCATATAAAAAGGATACTCTCTGTGGGGATTATGTGTTTGTCATTTCAGTCTTCCTCAGTAGACCATAAATAGTGGGATTCAGATGACTGATTTAGTCACTCCTCCATTTCAAGCACTAAGCACATGGTTTGGGGTGCAGTAGGGGCACATGCAGTATCTGCAGGTGAATAGAGAGGTTGTACGTCTCCATAAACATGAGGCCCTGGACCCAGATCAAGAACATTTGGGTCAAAGTTACAGTAAGAACTTGGCTTATGTTCCCATATATGATTTGGTTCCATCTCTCAGTGAATAACCAGTAAGGGGGGTTGGAGGAAACAAGTGTATTTTTTGGACCATCTCTTGATGTGCCCCTTGGCTCTTTTATTTAAATGCATGCTGTGCTTGGGTCTCTTGGACACCACAGGAAATAACTGACATTTCTTTAGATTCAGCTATCACGTTCTTTGAATGAGAACATAATATCATGTCTCTCTTTTTTTTAATTGTGCTAAGCTGCATGCATGAGAGTCATACAACACAATGCAATTTTATTTTGTCAAGTGCCTTTCATCACATCTCTGGCACTCAAGTTAAATAATAAATAATAAAGCACAAGGTGTTTGGGGGGACAGGGAGGAAGAAAATTAAAGGATCAAAACAAAGAAGGAAAGCTATGAGAACAGAGAACCTATAATCAGATTTTAAAGGAACCTCCAGCTCTTCGTCCAGCTGTGATTGTTCGGTAACGTTTCAGATAAATAACTGGAATGGGGATGTGGTCCAGCAAATGGCTTAAACAATAGCTTTGATTTCATGGTGATGACACAGTTGCACTGTATTTGTGATGCTAGTTTGGAGCTCTTTATATACGCGCAGGGCTTTCTATTTAGAAAGACATGTCTCCATAGAAGAGAGGCTGTTCCCCTCTGTGCTGTCAGAGAAGAATGAAAGCAGCCACGGGGAGCTCTGATAGGCACGGCAGAGTCTACCCATGTCCCCACACCAGAGAATGAGAGGCCTGAAATCGCATTATCGAGAAGTACATTTATCGATACTCACTGTTTGCTAAGCATTATTGTAAGCACTCCACATGCTCTATTTCAGGGGTCAGTACACTATGACCCACAGGCCAGATTTACCAGGAGCAGGTTTTTGCACAGACTGTGAGCTAATAGAGTTCACAATTTTAAAAGCTTGTACAAAAAGAGACAAGAATATGCAACACAGCTCTTAAGTGGCCTGCAATACTTAAAATATTTGCTCTCTGGTCTTTTAGAGAAAGGCCTGCTGATCCCTGCTCTGTCTCATTAATACAGTCACTGGAATAATGTGTGCATTTCTAGTCCTCATTCTATAATTTAGACACTGTATCTTAGAAAGAAAAAGTAGTCACTCAGTATTACCCAGTTAATCTGTATAACTGTTACCCAGGGGTCACAAACTCAACTACTTATGAGACTACTAAGTTAATATAAAAGAATTCTGTGGACACAGTGAGGACTGTGACAATGCAGGGGACACACATCCCTTTAAAGGACAGTCACAGCCTTTCAGACCAGTGATGGTTCACCAAGAACTGGGGACACATTGACATTTTTTGATCCTTTAAGTAAAACCAGGGAGGGAACCAGATTTTTCTGTAAAATCTCCTAATAGTTTTTAAGGGCTGGTAACTGATTGAAAAGATTTTGTTTATTTGGCTTGGTTGTTTTTTTAATATTTATTTATTTTTTTTAAAGATTTGTTTATTTATGCATACAGAACTGGGGTACAGGCCAGAGGTGCAGGGGTGGTGAGAGGATTCACCAGACAGAGTTAGGAGCAGAACAGACCGACTGACAAAGTACACTGCTGAGGGGAGCAGTGGACGGGTCAGGAGAGGTCTGCTGCACCATGTGGGTCACCTTGGGGGTGGGGATTGAATTCATGCTGAAGTGGCTTTAGCTTCTTAGTGCTGTGTGTTAATCTGCTGCGCCACCAGGGAGGGCCCTTAATATGTATTTATGTATACAGAACTGGGGTATAGGTCAGAGGTACTGGGCAGAGGTGTGTGTGAGAGAGGATTTACCAGAGATAGAGTGGGGTGCAAAACAGGCAGAATGACTGATGTACACTGCTGAGGGGAGCAGTGGGCAGGTCAGGAGCGGTCTGCCACACCCATGTGCCATCCCCTCCCTGGTCAAGAATTGAACCACAGTGGCTGCAGTAGCTTCGTAGTGCTGTGCTTTAACTGGTTGCACCACCAGGGAGGGCCTGGTTGGTTGGTTTTTAATGCTATATGGACTAAGCAAACCTTTTTGTGGGCTGCATATGATTCCAGAGAGTACATTCTGAAACTTCTACATATTAATATGAGTTTTAACCCTCTCACTTTATAGTGAGAAAACTGAGCACTAAGAGAAAGAGTGAATGGTCTAAAACCACAAATTAAAGTCACTAGATTTTCCATTTTGGGAACTTTCTACTGAGCACTGCTCTGATTTCTAATTGGTAGTTCTGTTGGTAAGCTGAAATAATTTCTTTAACCTAGACTGCTAAATGCATTCTGTAGGTGAAAGACTGAAAGATATAGTTTAAAGAGCATCAGGAACCTTTCCCTTTTACTTTATAGTTTTGGAAATAATCAGAGAAGGTTGCTGTCATGCCCAAGATTACTTTGTCCTAAGTAAGAACAAAGGTGGGTCTCCAGTCTCAGGACTCATACTTCCTCCAGTGTTTTCTGCTAGTCCCATGCTGCACTTGAATCTTTGCCATGCCTCTCTGAAATATTCACTGTGCTTGCGTCTCACACAGAGCATGGTTTTAGCTGAACCTAAGTTGAGATTTACGTATGATTATGTCTGGCAAATTAATGATCCATCATCACCCAAAATGGAAGTTGGCTTGAGTTGATTCGTTTTCCCAATGGTGAATTCTAGGACAATTGGAAACAGAGACTAATGGAAGAAAATGGGATGCAGGAGAATAGAAGTTACATTTCCTGGTCCAGTAAACCCACAGGCAGCATTGGACAGATGCTGCTTCTCACAAGGGTATCTGTGACTGTCACTGCTACTCCTTGGGGTACAGGTGACTTAGAGTGGGGGAGGGACTTCTCATTATTTCAATAAGGAGCATGGTACAACTCTGTGTGTCAGGATACCTTGAGTAGAACTAACTCCAAGGTGGTCTGTGGGGAAAGGCACTAGAACTTGAGGTAATAGTGAAGGGCTAACCTCTGCTGACTTCAAAGGTGGGAAATAGAAATCAATCTTCAGACAAAACAGTAGAGGAAACTTGGTGTGAGCAAGGAAGAGACACACTAGAGACTGCTGGGGAAAGTATGGATATAAATGAGAATGAAGTCATCCTGCTCCTGCACATGGTAAAGGATGACAATGAAGAGAGCCAGTGCTGTTCCAGGGCCTCCTTTGCACCCCACAGAATTAGATACCATATGATGCAGCTGCCATAGTGTCTGAGCCTCAGTACTCAAAGTGCAATCCTTGCACTAGCAGCATTAGGGTCACCTGAGAACATGTTATAAAAGGAACATAATAATGACACATATTTATGGTATTGTTAGGATTAATTAAAATAGAACATGTAAAGCATGGTAATTGATGCATTTAAGTTCTTAGTAAATATTAGTCATCATCATCATTATTACTTTTTGTAATCCAGAACTTATTACCAAAGCATTTGTAAAAGAGACCTCTGTAGCTCCTTCTACATTGGTATCTCCCTCAGTAACCGAGAGCACTCTCTTCTCACTCCCAACACAGTTCACCATAATCATAATATTAAAAACTAGAGCTGATAGCTATTGACATACTTTAGATGACTAGGAACTGATCATTTAGGCCAGAGAGCATCCCAGTTATCCTTACCATAACCAAGAAAACAAGTACTATTTTCTGCTTTTGAAAAATGAGTGAACTCATGCCTGTAAATTCACCCAGAGTCCAGGGCTTAGGAAACAGTAGAACCATTATGATCCTCCAGAAGGAGTTCAGGAGACTGGAAGTAGCTAGCTGCTTCATAAAGTGCTGGCCTGAAAGAATGGTTTAGCCTTCAGTTATACTTGGAAAGCTTGACACAAACTTTACCCTTCTCCCCCCCCCCCTCCTTCACACACACACTTGAACATCTACATGACAGAGGAATGACTAAAAGGCACAAGGCTACACACAGGGAAAAATAATTGTAGAGGAGAGGAGGCAATGGCAGTTCGAGTCTATAACATAGATGGGTAATAAATATTTGACTTAAGCAGGCTCAGGAAATAACATGATGAAAGTTCAGAGGCTATCTGCTTTTTATCTCCAAAGCCCTAGCAAAGTCTGGAATTGGGAACTCAGGCTCCCAGGTGAGAAGTCAGAGTGGAGTTAAAAACACAAAGATTAGTCGAACACCTGAAGCTTCCCTCCTCTGTCCTGCTCATCTGGGAGCCTGCCACTCCATCAACAAGATAACAGGAGATCTACTATCCAGAGCAAATAAGCATGGGAAACCCTGAACTTGTGGAAAATGGCTCAGCTAAGAACACAAACCAGAATAAAAGGAATAAATGAAATTGACACAGAAAAGGAAGAGGCTGCCAAATCTCCTCCCCTACAAAGCTTCTAGAAACCTTAGCAGTTTTGTACCCCCAGGAAGAGACTGGACTTTACCTTTCTGGCACAAGTGATTGACTGCAGAGAAAAGACTCACAGATGCTGTTAGGGAAGGGCCAAGAGCTGACCAAACCAGATTGTTCTATAGGGAGATTTTCCAGTGTTTAGTTGAAGAGAGGTCAGTAGTTTTATGTCATGAATATCTGAGCGAAGTGTTTACAATAGAAAAAAAAATACAAAAATAAACTAACAACTACTGAAAACTTCAGAGAACTTCGAGAAAATGCAGGGGGTAGTAGAAAATTTAAGAGTTTAAAATATATCATTAGTATCTTTAGAGATAAAGAGAGATATCAGGCACATGAAACAAGAACTGGAGGCTGTTTAAAGAGAAGCATTCAAACAACCAAAACAGGCTCCTAAAAATTAAAAATATGACAGCAGAAATAAAAATGTCAACAGATGGGTTGGTAGGCAAAGCTGAGAAAATCTCCCAGAAAGTAGAACAAAAAGACAAAAATATGCAAAATAGAAGAGAGAAGATTAAAAAATGAGAAATAGTCTAAGAGGTCTAATATATGAACAAAAAGAGACTTGGAAATAGAGAAGAAATCATCAATGAAGTATTTCAAACAAATCTTTCATTCTTTGCAGAATAAAAGAGCCCAGAAACATTTCAGCACATGGAAAGAAAGAGAACTGACACCAATCATCATGTACATTATAAAAGGAAAACAGAAGATCTTAAAAACTTTCTGGGAATGGTTTGGGGAAGGTCAGATAAACAGGATAGAGCCAAAATGGTATCAGACCTCTTAATAGCAATACAGAAAGAAGAAAAGGGTACCATCATTAAAGTTACAGGGAATTTCTCACCCAAATCAGATCTCAGAAACTTTACAGCTCATATATTTGCTCCCAGTGTGAACAGTAAACAAAGGAAGAAAAGGACATGGCTTCTAGAATTAAAGGATACAAGTGGAGGAATGAGAGCCAATGAAATTTCCAGTAATAATGGTGGAAGCGAGTCTAGAAGAAGACTTGTGTGGCAAGCCAAGGAAGCAACCAATTCATGCTGAAATAGTTTGGACAAAGGGAAATTGACATAACTATAAGAGTAAAAAATTGACAACAATTGATGTACTGAAATGTATGGAGAGATTTATAATTTGGTTGAGTTTGAGAATAAAACAGTGATAACACGCTAAGTAACTATGAAGAAAAAAGAACCAACTATTAAGAGCCAACAAAAATCAGGATCATGAAGTCTATCATAGTATACTACATGGCTCAGCTTAGAATAATTTCTCTGCAAGGATGATATTGAAAGCACTGATATAATATCTGTCAGAAAGTAGGACAAGGGGAATGGCCAGATGAACAAGAAGCATAGTTAAGTCACCATGCTTCATATATAGAAAATATATTGGTAATATCTAACATATAAAAATCCAAAAAGTGTAGCAGAAGCAGATTATCTAGTAACATGGAAATGAAAATCTGAAGATGCAATCTCAAGTAGTTGAAAGTGGTTTCCTCTGGGAAAAGAATGTTAGGTGGAGTCAGATGGTGTATTGGAAGCAGAAGAATGCTGTTTTGCATGAAAACACTTGTAGAATATCAGACTTTTAATTATGTTAACAAATCACTTTGTTAAAAAATTAAAATTAAATGGAAAAAGAAGCATCTTTATGGGATTCTAACTTTCATGCTAAACAAAGAGGGTCCTAAGGATAATCTTTTAAGCAGTAACAGGACACTGTAGAATCTTCTCTTGGTCTAAAATGAGAACATAATAATTATTTAGAGAGATATTATGCAAGAGAGAACACTGATCAAGAAGCAGCAACCCTGAATTCTCTAGCTTTATTTTCATTGTGTGATCTCTTTAAACAGTTTTCTTATTCTTTTTTTTTTTTATCCTATAAGACAACTCAGGGCCTCCTGGGTGAGGCAAGAGGTTAAAGCTCTCACACTATGAAGCTATCTGCAGCCACTGCAGCATGAGTTAGATTTCCCCCCCACTCTCCCATCCCCAGGGAGCTGACCCACATGGTGCAGCAGACCTGGCTCCCTTTCTCTTTATAGGCACTGCTCCCCTCAGCAGTGTATTTCAGTCAATCTGCCTGATATGCTCCCACTCATCTCTAGTGAATCCTCTCCCCACTCCTCCCCCTCCCCTCCCCCCCCCCCACCCCTGGCCTGTGTCTGAGTTCTTGTATGCATAAATAAATAAATCTTTTAAAAAAAGACAAAATTCCTACCCCATCTACTTCACAGTGCTATTGTAAAGAACATGAAAGATAATAGATGTAAAATGCTTTGTAAATTGTAAAGCACTCCACAGATATAATAGAAAATCATTATTCTACCCACATATAAGATTGGCAGACAGTTTACTATACTATAATTTATACCATCTGGTTCATATTTTTTTAGTAATTTTTTCTTATAGCAGAAATAAAATGAATTTATAATGAAAATTTAGTAAATACTAAAATGCAAAATATGAAACTAAAGAAAACTAAAAACTACCTTTAATTTCATCATCAAGAAATAATATTGTTAATTTTCATATATTTGAGATATATGATTTATATAAGTTAATATACATTATACCTACTTGTATATGTCTATTCATGTGCATATATCCCACTAAGTAGATATTCTTCAATCATTCAATATTCTTTTATAGCATTATTTATTATTTATAATGAGAAGGAAAAATGCAGAAAAAAGACTAATAAATTTCAAAAATAACATGTTATGATTATTGATCTATACTCATAGTAAATTTCCAACTTAAAAAATATAATTCATGTTTTCTAAACTGGCCTATTGAAAAGACTGGAAACAATATCACCTGGTAACAGTGAGAAACTCCTAGTGTCAATATAGTAGTTTCAAAATACCATTTCCCATCAGAAGGTTCCAGTGAACCTCTGAAACATGGATGATTTAGAGTCATCTTGGGGGATGATTATGTATTTTAGAGATATCTATGGAAAGCAAAATGAATGATATTTGGGGTTTTCTTCAACATAATGGAAGAAAGAGTAAGTGGGGGTATAGATAAATCAAGGTTGGTCATGACTTACTTATCACCAGAGGCACATAATACATATCATTCATTTACCAAACTACATTTGTTTGGAATTTTCCATAGTGAGTTAAAAAAAAAAAAAGGATCAAAAATATTTTTTGTGTGAATCCTATCCAGATTAATTGTTCTTCTAAACCACCAATAATAATCATTTATTATTCCACTAACAAATTGTTTCCAATTTGTTGTTGTTATTGCTAGCCACTGACAAAACCATTTTTACATAATTATTTGGGTCTATCCATGATTATCCTTTTAATAGACATCGGCTCCTGAGTTGAAAGTTTGGCACATGGAATACTTTTGGTAAATAATGTTAAATTCTCTTTTCAAAAAAGTTTGCACCAATAGATACCATTGACTATGAAGGAAGATTAAGTATTTCCCTAGACATGCCTCTTTTTTCCTTGTCGCTTCCTTATTTGATAAGCAAAAAATTTAAACATCTCAGTATTATTGAATCTAGATTATTATTTTCTGGAGTTACTAGATATTTATATCCTTTGTGTATTCTTCTATTGAGATTTCTTATACATTTATAAAACTTTATTATATATTAAGGTTATTCTTTTGATTTTTGTTTGGTTTTATAAATATACAAACATTTCTAATTTTTATTAAGCTAAATGAATACATTCTCACCACTGTGATCCTTATGGTTAAATTCATATGGCAATCCATATAATGAAATAGTATACAATCATAAAAAGGATGAGTAGGTACTTATTTCTAAGATACATTATTAAATGGAAAGAGGAATATGCAGAACAGAAGATTGTGTATCTCTTTTGTAATTAATATTAATGTTACTCCTCTGTCCCATCACTGTTAAGACTTAGAAATATTGGATTATGACCTGATTTGGGAGTGGTAATAGAATTTATTTTTATAGAGCTGTTAGAAGCATTAATTGTATGCATATGTCTAAAGCATTGCATCAGTAGTATCTGGCATCACAATCATTAGAATACCCCTCGAGAGGCTTTGGAGGGGAGCCTATATTGGTGCTTTTTTTGGTTCATTATATATTTTAGCCATGGTCCTCTGACCAATGTACAGTTCTAATAAAGGCTGCAGATTTCCAAGACTAGGAAGTGGATCTGGTTTAGCTTTGTGGAAGAACAGTATCAGCCACCTGATCTACCCTGAGTTAAAAAAGGGAAATCAAGTAGAAAAGCACTGTTAGGCAATGATAAGAAAAGAGATAGGGCAGAAATTGGCAGGAAAGGAGACTTGGCTGAGACACTTCCTTTATGGAAAGTATCACATGACAGTAAGCATGCAGGAGAAAAACCTTAGAGAGCCCTCTTTGAGGAGACCACTGCCATCAGCCCTCTGAAAGAAAACGTTATGCAAGAAATGTCAGCTGATAGGGCACTTCTCTGCTGTGAATGTGGAGCTGACCTAATCAAAGAGGATAATTCCACCATGGAATCTTGCCAGCTCGTCACCTTTGACCACAACAGATGCTGCTATTTTCTGATCAGTGTTTTCCCTGCTATCCCAGAGCAAATGTCAGTGGAGGAGCTCAATCAGAACCATTACATGCTCATCTGAATCTCGCTCCCTGGCATGAACACATGCCCTCAAAGGCAGAAAGAATAGTATTGGCATAGGATAAAGGGAATTCGTGCAAAATACCATCTTTCATAAGTGCATGTTTGAACACACTCACAGGCGCTCAGCCTCTTAGGAGAGGCAGCCACATCCATGCATTCATTTCAAAGACGTTTATTGAACATATATTTTGTGTCAGGTGCTGAGGATCACAACTGAATCCAAGACACTGAAAAGAACTTACATCTTAATTGCAAGCTTGCTGGGTACTTTAAAAAAAAAAAAAAGGTAAAACAAACATTTGTGAAGCACATGGTGAAGAAAATAAGTCAGATGCAATCGTGAATAATGGAATTAATCGTACCATACAATGTACTGAAGTTTGTGGAAAGTCTACTTTACTGCTAGTATCATTTACTCCATGCATCCATCTATCCATCCAATACAGTATGGTGGCTAAGAGCCTGGACTCAGAACAATCTAGGTGGGAATCTAGCTTTGTTATTTTTTAGTCACATGGCCTTGAATAGGTTGTTTACTTACTCTCAATCTCTGTTTTTTTCATCTTTGGGAAAAAGATAGTAGTCATATCTACCACAAGTTGTTGCTCTAAATATTAAATAAGGTAACACCCTTTGCTCTGGACCGTGCACAATATTTAGTCTATACCAGTTATATTGTTATTAGCATTTGTTTCTACACTCAGTGATTCAGTGAAATGTAATAACCTCTATGTTCCAGATGTTCTGCTTACCTTTACAGGAGGTGGGGAGGGAGAGAGAAGGACAAGGTTTAGCCACTTCTCTCCTTTTTAATAAATAAAAAGGGTTTTACATCTTTTTTGTTTTTTGTTGTTGTTGTTGTTGTTGTTTAAAGATTTATTTATTTGTGCATACAGAACTGGGGTACATGCCAGAGGCTCAGGGGCAGTGAACGGATTCACCAGAGACAGAGTGGGGAGCAGAACAGGCAGATCGATGAAGTAACACTGCTGAGGGGAGCAGCAGGTGGGTCAGGAGATGTCTGCCACGCCATGTAGTCACCTCCGGGGCAGGCGGAAGTGGCTTTAGCTTCTCAGTGCTGTGCTTTAACCCGCTGCACCACCAGAGAGGGCCTAAATCTTTTTTTTTTTTTAATACAAAAGATTTATCTTATTTATTTATGCATATAAGAGCTGGGCCGTAGGCCAGAGGTATGGGAGTGGGAGGATTCACCAGAGACAGAGTGAAGAGCAGAACAGGCAGATCTACTGAAATACACAGCTGAGGGGAGCAGTGGGCGAGACAGGAGCCATCTGCTGCTTCAGTGGGTCAGCTCTCTGGCTGGGGATTGTAGTGGCTGAGCTTCATAGTGCTGAGACTGAATCCCTTGTGCCACCTGGGAGGCCCTTCAGCCATTTCAGTAAGAGAGGAAATATGCTGAATCCTGAAAAGGCTTTCTCCTCCTTTTCTAGCAGACACATTCAAAAGTTGTTTACCCTCAAACACCAGTTTTTAATTCCCACAAGGTAGGCAACTCACCAGTTAGACAAACCTCACAGAGAGCTTGTAGGTTACACTGCACAACCTGCCAGGAGCCTACCTGTCCTCATGTCTTGACTTCTAAATCTGGGGTTGGCTGTGCTGGAAAAGGCCCGACCGGGCATCCAGAACTGAGCTCCAGTTCTGATAATGTCGAACCAGAACCACACAAACCTCAGCTTACTCCCTCTCCCTCTCTACCTCTCAGGAGAATTTGATGAAATATAAAGCAGCAGAGTCTCCAGGGCCCCCTAGAAAGCTGTCCAAGCTTATCTCCCATCTATTCGTGAATTCCAACAGTTGTTCTATGCCCCTAAGTCCTAGTTTCTTCTGTACAAACTGATAGGTAAAAGGGTAGGTGCAAAGATTGAGTGAATCAACAGAGGTGATGGTCTTTTAAAAAGGTAAAAGGATTACCTTTTGTCAGGTGCTATTATTAATATTTTGGGGAAGCCTTTCTACATCATACGTTTCTATGAGATGAAGAGTCACAGATGCTGAGGGGAACCTTACAGGAAGCCAGTTACAACAACCTTTCCAAAGCATCAGACATCTTCTAGAGGAGACTTTTGTTGCCCTCTCATTATGAACACTCGATGGAGCTTATCACTGGGTGTCCAAGCCCTATCCAACCAGTGTGGGATTTGATGTAGCATCAGACAAAAGATACAAAGCATCGCCCTTTGCCCTGTGGGGCTCCTTACCTGAAATGCCAGTTTTGTGAAGCAGTTTTACAGAAACTCCTGGACTATGAAGTGATTTTCAAATAAATGCATTTCCTAATTAAAACTTGCCCTTTAAAGACTCACATTTCCTTGGCCCCACTATAGGTTTTCTTTCCATTGTAACATAGCACAGAATCAATAAGGGCAATGCAAGCATCTTTAATACATACAGTTTCAACAGCCCTAATAACATATTTGCCTGCATAAAAACGCCTCTCCCCTTTTCCAGCCCAGCTGATAATTTCCCCTGATTTGTTAAATGCCTTCTTATTTCTCTCTCAAAGATGAAGCTTAAAAGGCAGTTAGTCTTCAAGGGGGAGTAACAAGGGTGGATTGAAAAGGGATAAAGTGGAAGATGGGATCACAGTCACATTTTTTTTTATAATGACAGCGTTTAATTTTTGTTATGAAAATAATGAGTGTTCATTGTGGAAAAGTTAAGCAGTACTAAAAAAGCAGCAAGAAGAAAATGCCTGTTACTCATAATTCTATCACCCAGAAGCAAGCTTTGTTAATATTTGGCATGTTTCTTTTTTTCCAGATTTTACTCCATGAGGATTTTAGTGGAGTTAACAATTTTGAATGCTGTTTTAAAAAAGTTTTATATAACATTGACACTTTGTTCATGACATCAACAACTGCAAAAACAGAAAAGTGTCAGAATGGTTGAACAGTTTCCAAGACTGTCCTCCAGTTTATGTATCTTGCTTGACCATTTAGGTGGTTTCAGTGTATTCCATGGTTACAAATAATTACTGTTATCATATCTAATCACTGTTTCTAGGTAATAGAGGGGGTTGGCCTTTTGTAGTAAGCTGAATTTTACAGTAGTTTCCAATGGCCAGAGCAGTCATAGAGGAGACTCTCACACTGTCAATAGAGATAGATTGAAACATAGCAAAAATGACCATACTTTTAACTCTAAAACCTCCACTCACTCCTGAATTCTCTTATTGTCAAAGTGACACCCAAAATTGAGAATGGGGAGTCACTTTGGAGTCTCTACCTACTCCTAACTAAGCAATTATCCAAATCTAATCATTTGCACCCTCATTCTCTCATGTCTCCTCCCAGCCTCACTTGAATTGCTCAGTTTACCTACATGACATAAAGTTAGTTTACTTAAATGATTTAGTCGAACATCTCTGGTCTCCGAAGCCATCCCTTTTAATCTGTTGTCCCACATAGCTACCACTCCTTCTTTTTCTTTTCTTTTCTTTAAGATTTATTTATTTATGCATATAAGAACTGGGGTACAGGCCAGAGGTGCAGGGGTGGTGAGAGGATTCACCAGAGACAGAGGGGGGAGCAGACAGACAGATCCATTGAAATACACTGCTGACGGGAGCAGCAGGCAAGCCAGGAGAGTTCTCCTGTGCCATGTGGGTCACCTCCCTGGCTAGAGATTGAGCTTCCACTAAAGCACCTATGGCCAGCTTCACAGCACCGTGCTCCAACCAACTGTGCCCATTGTGCCACCAGGGAGGGCCCACATCCTCTGTGTCAAAGAAACTCAACATCACATGCCTCTGCTACTCAAAAATCTTTAAAACACCCTAGTCCCTACTTCTGTCCTAAGCTTTCAGTATATATTTGAGATACCTCGCTACCTTCAAGATCCAACCCTATCTATTCTGCTAGATTCCAATTCAGTTACTCCCCTCATGTGGCCAATTTTGTTTTCATACATGTGCCTCATGCTTTTTCCCACGTTCTCATTCTGTTACCTCTACTTATAAAGTACCTCCCCTCCCTTCATTGTTTATCTAACTTCCTTGCCTTCAAAACTCAGTTAGGATGCCACCTCCTACAGGAAGTCTTTTCTTTCAAGGATTTGACTGGGCATTCTTCTGGGTTCACATTCTGCCTATTCTAATACGTACACTGTGTATCTCCTTAAAGGTGAGGTGTGAGCTTTATTCATTTGGTTAGCCTCGCAATACTTCAGCTGTATATCTCATGCAAGGGTATGAACACAATAACTATCAAAATCAGGAAATATTTATATTTATATACACTATTATCTAATTTATAGGGCCTTATTTTAATGTTATTAATTTTCCCATTAATGTCCTAATTCAGGACCACCTGTTGCATTTATTGTTATGATAACCATATTGTTGCTTTATAGAACTATTTCATATACTTGGAATACCACGGAAGTGATGCTATGTCCTCCTCAGTGCAGCACATTAAAAGGTACAGGATGGGGGCCCTC
>NW_004567116.1:42982891-42988036 GCF_000260355.1 Condylura cristata | reverse complement strand
GCTTTAACCCGCTGCGCCACCAGGGAGGGCCATTATTCAGTACTTTTAAGGTGAAGGAGGCTAGATTTTTCAACTGTGAAGTTATTATCTCTCCTTTTGAAATTAACCAAGGATACTTTGAGACTATGTAAAATATTTTGTTTTCTCATACTTCCACCCACCACTTTAAGACCAGCGTGGAGTTCCGTTTTCTCTGTCAAATGAGGTGCACAAATTAGACAGTGGATTTATTATCTTCTGCCGTGGACTTCATATTTTGAAAGATTCTGTCTAAAAAATGGAATTTCTCAAGGTGTATTTGACTTATTTTCTGATTTTACAATCCTCAGACTTGTTGACAGCTCTTTGCGCTCACAAGGGCAGGCAGGGCCTGTTGCCTCTTCACTGGACCCCAGAGCCAATCACAGTGTCAGCCACAGAGTAGGTGGCCAACAAGAACTGAACTGAATCTGACTCAAATCACAGCTTATATCCAGCATTTGATGTCTGCAGTGAGCACACACTGTTGATAAATGCTATTCAGAGGCAGAGACTTGACATTTCAGCTGGTCTCAGAGGCTTTGTCACAGGTCAGTGTTCAGTTATCAGGAAGATTTTAAAAACAGATTAGCTAGAGTGCATGGAAACTTCCCCCACACCCCTGTCTCCATTCCTGCTTTTCTGGGATGTCTCTGTTAGGAGACTTTGAGGGAGTATTCCAAAACCTCAAGTTTATAATGTCTGTGATACCTCTGTAATCCGTGGCTGGCTGACCAGATTCCTGACCACAGTTTTTAAAATATCTGACACCTGTTTCATGTTTATATGGCATTATTGTGGTCATATTTCCTCCTTCATTAAGCACTTTAGAGCAGAGAAATATAATATAGCTGAAAATAATGAAGTGAGTTTTTTAAAAAGGGCAGGAGGAATGAAAATTAACATTAATTGAGCATCTTCTATACACCCTGTCTTCTCTTTGTTCTCTTGAGCCTCATGACTTAACAGATGAGAAAACTGAGGCCCAGTGAGGGGTGATGGCTTGCATTAAGTCACAGTGAGCATGCAGCAGGGGTGGGAATTTTTCTCTCCCCAGAGCCCTTGCAAGTTGCCACTCCACTATGCTGCCTCCTTCCATCCTATAAAAAAAATGTTCTTCTCTCACTAATGTGCTGGCAATCAAAATCCAGACATGTGAAGGACAAAAATCTCTTGGAGCAGGCTCACTGCGGTTATTTTTTAAGTGATTGTTATCACGACTCAGTAGCTGTTACCATGGTTTTAGGGAAGTTGTCCGAAGAAAGGGAGGACCTTTCATTGGGCATCTTGTGTGCTGGAGGACGGAACTCAAGTTCTCAGCTCTTAATTACCTCTAGCTGTGCAGCGGAGGCAACGCGAGAGAGACCAAGCCTGGCAAAGTGTGGAGGGTGTGGAATAACATCAGGAGGGCAAAATGGGCGGGAGGCCAAGGGCTTCAGAGACCGTGGACAGGAGAAGGGGGGAGGGAGAGAAGACCAGACAACACTGCAGAGAGAGGGAGGGAGGAAGCTAAGAGGAAGGAAAGAACAAAAGGCAAAAGGAGACGAAGTAGAGAAAAGTCTGGATAGGGAAGAAGAAAGTGAGAGAAAGGGGGCTAAGAAGAAAAAGCTTAGGGAAGTAAAAGAAAAGAAGAGGCCAAGAAAGATACCGAACCGAGACACCTCGGAGAATTCGAGAAAGCGAGGAAGTCGAGAGAAGAGAAGATGGAGAAAGACGCGGAGAGAAAGCAGGAAAGGGGAGCGATGAAGACAGTGGAGAGGACGGCGAGACCAGTGAGCCGAGGTGGATGAGTGGCCCCGAGAGGACTCGCCTCACCTGCGTGGCGCCCCCCCGCGCCATGGTGCGGTGCTGCTCCCAGCGCCGCGTGCCGCGGCGCGCCCAGCCTGGCAGGATTGGCTCCCGCCTCCCATTCATGTAACCTGCATGTGCGTGTGTGTGTGTGTGTGTGTGTGTGTGTGTGTGTGACTCTCGCGCTCGCCCTCTCTGTGTGTAAGAGAGCGAGGGTGGGGGACGGAGCAGGGAGGCGAGCAGGCAGGGAGGGGAAGGCGAGGAGGGAAGCTATTAAACACACACATACACATACACACACTCACACACACACTCGCACGCGCGCGCACACCCGTCCCAACCCCCCAGAAGCCTCGGGATTGCAGCTGTTTCATGTGGGGCAGCAGTGCTGGCAGGGACGCCGGCCGGGAGCGGCCGGGAGCGGGAGCCAGGCGTGTGAGCGCGGCTGGGGGCTCACTGGGACTCCGTTCCCCGCGGGAGCTATTGTTGGTCTCGCTGGAGCTGAGTGCAGAGCCCGGACCTGCTCCTTCCTGGGCGCCCTGCTCCAGCTCGTGGAGCCGAGGAGCCGCGCCGCGGAGAACGAGAGGAGCCGCCGGCGCGGCGTCTTGCCTCCCTGCCGCCCTCTTCCCCGCTTCCCCGGCGGTGGCAGCCTGCAGCCACGGTAAGGCGGCGTGATCCGCTCTACGGAAAAGCGCCTCGGGGACGGCGGCGGCGCCTTGTCCGCGCTCTCACAGCTCTGCGCTCGGAGCTGTGGCGGATCCGGGCAGCACGCGTGGATGGTGAGGGCTCGGGGAGACGCTCGCCGGCTCTCCCGGCCCGCACGGTGGGAGGCAGAGAGGGAGGCTGGGGCGCTGGTTGCCAGCGAGGCGAGCCAGTCTGGAGCCCCGAGCCTCGGCCGCCGCAGCGCCGGGAGCCCGCGGCTGCCTGGGTCTGGGGAGCCAGGGCTTGGGGAGAGCAGGAAGGTGGGCGCCGGCTTGGGACTCGGGACAGAGGGTGGGAGTCTGGCGGGGCGCCCCGGTTGCTCTGCCTCGCCGGGACCCCCTTCCTGCCCCGGCGCCAGCGCCCGCAGCCCCGCTGCAGAACGGCCAGCCCCGGGGCGCTGGCGGGCGCAGGAGGAGCCCGCGAGGCGGCGCCGGGCTCCGGCGGCTGCGGTCTGCCCTTCAGGGTGAGCTGGGTTGCAGCCGCTCGGCGCGCGGCGCTCGGAGCAGAGAATCCGGAGACGCGACTCGGGTCCCGCGCCCGGAGCAACCCACGCGGCGCCCGCCGCCCTGCCGCCGTGTTGATGTTCCCTCCGAGCGAGTTTAGGTTGCAGTCGCTGGGTAGACGCTCCGTGTGTGTGTGTGGTGTGTGTGGTGTGTTTGTGTGCGTGGTGTGTGTGTGTGTGTGTAAGAGAGACCCCCAGCACCTCAGGCTTGGGGAAATGTACTCTGGGTGGAAATGTGATCCCCGACCTCCTTAGTCATTTTCCTCGTGATTTAAAAATGCAGTCTATATTGGAGGCGCAGAAAGAAAGGTGGTATTGCGGGTGAGTGTGTGTGTGTGTGTGTGTGTGTGTGTGTGTTGTGTACACAACTAGGGAATATACAGCCAACTGCTGGGGTCAGGGGAGGTTCAACCGGTGAGTGCCCCCTTGGCGGGGCAGCTGGTGGGTTTCGCTGGCCGCTGCCCGCCCCTTCTCTGCCCTGCCCCCGCCTAGGAGAGGTTGGAAAGTACTGGAAATTCAACTGCGTGATCTCTAACTTTGGAAATCGGCTCCCCTTTCAGGAAAAGACATAAAGGCGATATTTGTGCCGGGTCCTTGTGGAGGAGCGTATTAGTACGTACAGGGCTGCTGAACCCCCTCCCAAAACTGCTCCCATCCCCCGCCCGGTCCCTATCCTCCTCCCACCCCCAGCCCAGGAGAGCTTTGTAGAAATGCAGTTATCCAAAAGCCACCAATGCAGCGAAAGGGTAGCAGAGAGAAAGCCTGGCTTTTGGCGGATCCTGCTGGCACGTTCGTTGTTAGACTAGCCCACGAGATCGCCTTGCTGCTTCGTGGAAGGCGGCGGCGGGGAAAGCTTGGAATCCCAGCGCCAGGGCGAGAGGGTGTCCATGTGCTGGGCTGTGCGGCCGCGCACGCTAGGAGATCTGCCTAAAGGCGTCGCGGGCAATTACATAAACTGCCTCAATGATTACCCAGAATTGGGATGCGAGCACTCCGTCTGCGAACACACGCATGAAAGTTTGTCTGCTTGGGGAATGTAAGTACAGGGGCGCTCCCACCCCGGGACGGAGACAGGCAGACAAACGCCTCGCACTACTGCGCTCACTTCCGCTATGGGCGTTGAGTGCTGATGCTGCTGTCCCCCAAGAACTGACTGTCGAGGCATAGACAGGATGTGGGGTCCAAGACTGATCAGAGCGTAGAAGCCGGTCAGAACTCTAGGTCGATGGAGCCCTCGGAGCTCTGAATCTCGCTCTGGGGGGTGTTGGGAGGCCCTCCAGGAAATGCTGTTTTTGAAAACTGATCCTGTGCCCTGGGAATCCAAAGCGCCTCTTCTCTGCCTCTCCCAGCGCTCCTTCCCCATCTTTTCCAGCCATTGCCCCTTACCTGTTTGGAAACCTGCACTTGATACCTACTCCCCCCCTGAAGATGCCAAACAAACATTCCAGGCCTCCGTGGCTGGGGGGAGGTGAGGAGGGCCAGCGTTGGTCTCTGCCAGGGTCAGCCACCATTGTGTACCTATTTCGAATTTCCTGGGCTGGCCCAACACGAGTGGGAAAGGGGTGGAAATAGGTGCCGACTATGGCTTCTGTCTCTTTTCCCTCGCGGACCACAGTTTGCTTCTGTTGAGTTTCTCTCTCTATCTCTGCCTCCCTTCCCCGCCGCAGTCTGTGTAGCTCGTTGATGGGCTTTGATAGAGAAACCACAGTAGTAGAGTGTTTTTAAAATTCTTCTCCTGTGGAAGAATAAGCCACCACAGACCAGACGGAGTCTCGTGGAACGCCTTAGACCAGGGCACCGGGAGTCCCGAACTCCGTCTCCTCACCCCCACCCTCAGTCTGCAGTCGGGAGGTTGGGGTGTGCACGGGTGGGGAGTGTTTTGTTTTTGCCACATTCCAACGTCCCGAAAGTCCGCATCCCTCCGCCTTGCCCTGCAATCCCGGGTCTGTCAGAGGGTGTTTTGCGCCGTAAAATTAAGCCTCCCTCGCGCAGACCCGTGGGGCCCTTCAGATTTCCTGCCGCTGCCATGATCCTTAACAATGCGATAGCAAAGCTAGTGCTCGGCTCGGAAAAATCCCCAGGTGCTGCTCGACCGCGCCTTGACCTTGCTGAAGGCGTCTTTAACCGGTGCTTAA
>NW_004567116.1:42951531-42982401 GCF_000260355.1 Condylura cristata | reverse complement strand
CGGGGGTGCTCTCCTGGCCAAAGTAACGAGGGGATGTTTTCACAGGTGGTGGAGGTGGGAGCAAGTTGTGTGTGTTGGGGAGAGGAGAGATGCAGAGAACAAATATTGGAACTGGGAATAAACCGGATTCCTCTCTTTGTAAGCTCTCGCGGAATGATGAGAAAGAACCCCTTTCCCATGAAGAGGGTGATGTTAAGACCTTCCACTTTTCCTGGAGAGAGAGAAAGAGTGAGTGTGTGTGTTAGGAGGTGGGGGTGTTGGAATGAGGAAGTTCAGTTTTCCAGAGGTTTCTCTTATTCTCTTCAGGGCCTTGGGGGATGGGGTAATTTGGACACAGTATGTCAGTGAACCCCCTAAGGGATTGTGGGGAGAAAGGGCCAGCCTTGTCCAGTGCAGTTCCATGGGGCAAAGTCAGTGTTCAGCCTAAAGAACCGTCAGAGGACAGTCCTACAGCGAACGAAGTGGCTGGAACATGAAGTTGTGAGCTTCTTAGAAAACAGGTGTTGAAGCAAAAGGCTGGGTACTGTCCTAGTGGCCAGTGTGGACCTCCAAAAGCTATTCCAGCAGATCTGACTGTGTGGTATAATCTCAGTCTTTTGTGGGTTTGGGGGAATAATTTGGTGGGATATGACTAATCCCTCATTGGGTGGAAATCATTGCCGCTGGCTTTAGGCAAATTACCTTTGACATCTCAGCTCACCCGCCTTTAAAGTGGAAAGCTAATGTCTAGTTTAAAGCACTGCAAGGATTAATAGCCATGAAACCCGTGGCACCTGGAGGGCAGGTCACAGGTGAGCCTTCCTTTCCATCACCCACCTGCCTTTCCAACCTCCTGCTTCTGTTGAGGGGGGTTGGGCAGGGAAAGCAACCCCCAAAGAACTAGCTTATATTGTATCCAAAGTCTGTTTAAAACTAGCTCAAATGCTTGCAACAAAAATATCTTCGCTTTTCTTAGAAAAGTCATTTCCAGTTTTGTTAGAATTTCTGCTTCATCAAGTCCTTTTTTTCCCTCACAGAATTACATCCTCTTGCAGATTGACATGTTGTATAACCTGATATTTCCAGATCAAAAGCTACAAATATGGGAAAGAAGGTGATTAGGAATTTAAAAATTCAGATTGTTGGGCAACACAAGGAAGGAGACTTCCTTTAACATGCCAGCTCACACATTTCAGCTGTCATATAATGCTTCCCAAAAAAGGAGGTTGAATAGCACATGGCATGAATCCTCACCTGGGCACCCAGTGGCCTGTTCTGCTCTAACAACTCGATTGCCTGGGTCCCAAGCTTACTGCTGTTCCTGTCCCAGGACATGATCTCACATTCATAAATCAAAATGTGAAACAAAAGAACAATGGAACTTAAATCACCCACTTGCAGTTTTGATTCCAAGAGCAGTAGCAGGTTAAATTAATGTCAATTCCAGATCTAAGGGCCTGATTTTTACCTGCTTTCTGACATGGTCTATCAGCCTGGCTTTTTGCAACTGAAACCTGAATTATTCCATCTTTGCATTGTGTTGACAGACTGCTATGGGGGCCACTGTGTAAGAAATATATTCCCCAGTTCCCAGGGACTCAAGTAAATTTGGATCCTTGAATTTATAGTTTTCAGTAAGGAAACTTTCTAATTGAAAGATGTAAACATATACACCAAGACATCTGTGGGCTACATTTGCATTATCACATCAGCTTTTTATTTAATTTTTATTCTTCTTCTGCTTACCAAAGTCATGTATGTTCACTGCAACAAAATAAGACGATACAAAGAAAGGCAAAAAGAAGACAAGTTTCACCACATTTTCATTATACCTGGTGTTTTTTTTTTTTCTTTATGACTATAGAAGAGTTAGATCATAGTTGTCTGTGTTGTAACTTATCCCAAGGCAACATTTGTAATGGCTATACACAATCCCAGTATGGCATATTTTATATAAAACAGTACTCCAATTTTGATGTTTTTGTTTATTTTTAGTCTTTTATTATTACAAAGCAAAAGTCAAATGCACACTGTGCAAGTTTAGTATTTCCTTATGATAAATTCAGGTGAGATTGTAGGGTCAAATGCAGGTGGCTTGCTGAGACTTTGTCACCCATGACAGGTGGCAGGGTAACTGAGACATAATTTTTTCTCCAGACTATGACTGTTCACTTTGCACAGCCTTGCAGGCTTGGGAGTAGAGGTAGTGGAGGGCTGGAGGGGTGACAGTCAAAGGTCTAACCGGAAATTTGCATAACTTTGAGCTGTTCTGCTGTACTATAGACAGATCCTTTTTCCAAGAACATTTTTCTTCCCTGGTTGTCTTGGAATCATCGAATCATCACTCTCTGTAGCACTTCAGCCAGCAACGGAGTTGAAATATGTAAATACGTTCCTCAGCATTGTGGTGAATGACAAACAGTTCCTCAGGGTGTGTGTGTGTGTGTGCAAGCTCGGGTGTGTGTACATGTGTGTTCAGCATTTGCTGATGCTGATGATGTGGATTCCTCCTCCCTGCCCTCTCCATTTTCCTTCGGTTGGGATGCCTTAGAGATCTTACAAAGGAAACAGTTGAGAATCCCTGATCATGAACTTACCCCTGCCTGCCTCAGGGCATTTTACTGAGAAGATCAAGTCCTTCCAATGTTCCAGGTACTATAAATAAATAAAATCAACTTGTTTTCATACCATTTCCAGAGGGAAAGTAATTGGACATCACAGCCCATCCTTGCAAAAGAATTTGTTCACTCAGAAAGTGTATTTGTCCTTCTCACCCTCTCAGGTGTCAGATTTCAGCAACCCAGAAAAGATTTATTCCTGGTGGTTAGATGACTAGCCAGTTGACAAAGAATTCAGTGGAGCCTGTAGGGGAAGGCCAGTTCTCCCACTTTCAAGGTGCCCCCATACACTGCAGGGGACATCAGGCATTCCTTTAGATTCCATGGAGAGTTCACCACAGAGGAAACCTCCACTGGTCACCAACATTGAATACACACATGTGTTCAGGTAATACCTTTGATCCCACCTCTAAGGAAGGTGAGGAAATGTTCTGTCTTTTGTCATGTTGGAAACATCAATCAAGGCTTTTCTTTCATTTGGAAAACAAGGAAGCAGGACATAAGTGAAGCTGGATGCAGAGAGCTGTGGTCTAGTACCCCCTAGTCCCTGTCCCCTGAAGTCCTCCCTTTGCTTTGGAGATGGTAGTACAGTAGGCTGGGCCTTGGGTGGGAGAGGGTATCAGATGCAATCAATTAATCTAGATCCTGGAGAATGTTAGGTTTTGAGGCTGTCTTTGAATCCTTTGAGAGTTAAGCAAAGGGTAACTAACAGTTAATGCATGGTAGAATTTGGTGACTCTCTTATCCATTCCTAGAATCAATTTAATAAATCACTCTATAATCACTCTATAAGGGTAGATTGGGAGAGGAGAGTGGATTTGACTTTTTTTTTTTTTAAGATTTATTGATTTATTCATAGAGAACTGGGGTACAGGCCAGAGATGCAGAGGGTGAGAGGATTCACCAGAGACAGAGCGGGGAGCAGAACAGGCAGATCGAGGAAGTACATTGCTGAGGGGAGCAGCGGGCAGGTCAGGAGAAGTCTGCCTCGCCATGTGGATCTCTTCCGGGCAGGCGGCCTTTGAACTCATGCGAAAGAGGCTTAAGCTTCTTAGTGCTGTGCTTTAACCCACTGCGCCACCAGGGATGGCCCGGATTTGACTTTTTAAAGATTTATTTATATATATAAATACTCAAGTACAGACCAGAGGTGTGGGAGGTAAGAGGACTCACCAGAGATGAAGTGGGGAGCAGATCAGGTAGATCCACTGAAACACTGCTGAGGGAACCAGTGGGGGAGACAGGAAAGGTCTACTGCCCCATGTGGGTCAGCTCCCTGGCTGGGGATTGAACTCACGCCACAGTGGCTACCAGTAGTGATAGTTTGATAGTGCTGAGACGTTAACCCCTGCGCCACCAGGGAGGCCCAAGTGGATTTGCCGTTTTGGAAGGTAGCGCTTATCACACTTTATACACATGCCCACACATAC
Source organism: Condylura cristata (assembly GCF_000260355.1). Classification (NCBI taxonomy): domain Eukaryota; kingdom Metazoa; phylum Chordata; class Mammalia; order Eulipotyphla; family Talpidae; genus Condylura; species Condylura cristata. The sequence goes on along the minus strand of NW_004567116.1, from coordinate 42,978,374 downwards.
ACGCATCACCCAAGAATCTTTAAAATGCAGGTCCTGGATTAGTAGGTGCGGTCTGGCATCCTGGTGATACTGTGCCTTGGTCCTTGGTCCACTCTTGGAATAGTATGATTTCAGACTGCTTCCTACTCTGACATTATTTCGGAAATGACCATACTGGCTAACAGACGTCAAAAGGAGCCTTCTTATATTTGTACATTGGCACTATAAAGGGATACATTTCTCTTGGGTTTTCAGAATTAATATCTTCATTTCATCAGAGTGTGGAGGGACCCTGTCAATTCTCTCATCCTGCATGGTTGGAATGGCTAAAGAGAGGTAACAAAGTAGGACAAAAGCAAAACAAACATGTCCAGAACTTTCTGTATATCCAGTGGCTGCTATTATCCCTGTGTTCCACAGGCAGAAACTGAGGCTCAGTAAGGAAAAATCTTTCTGTCAGGTTACACATCAAGGACTGGCATTTGATCATCGGTCCTTCTCTGGCTCACACACCCTTGTCTTCCCTGGAATGGCAGCCTTGTAAAATGCCAAGGCTGAGTGCTTACCAAAGTGTTTGCTTTTAGAGGTCCTTTTACCAGGCCTAGCTTGAGAGTGGATCAAGACATTTAAAAATTTGCATCATTATCATGCAAGCAATTAAAGTGCTTAAGAGCTTAAAAGCAATTTGTTCAAGTTGGTTAAATATCCACCCTCCCCAATCTTGTTTGTATTATTAATTTACTCATCAAACTGTGACATCAAAACCATTGCAAAGGTAAATTTTAGTATTTTCTCATTTGTGGAAGCTTTCAAATATTGTATTTTTTGTTGATGAGCTCCATGGCAGAAGAGTCCAGTTCAAGGTGAGTTAGAGAAACCAGCTTTTTAACTAAATAAACCCAGCCCTGCAGTGGCCTCTGAATGAGAATTGGTCATTTAAACATTCTATTAACATACATTTATTCTGAGAACCAGGAGCAACAGCAGCTCTTTGCAAACAGTAATTAAGGGATCCTTCTGTCACAGCCCCCCCCCCCCTAAGGCAGATAAATAGCATTAACTATGCATTTGAGAAAACAAATGGACATATAGAAGTAAGGATGGGGGGGGAGAAGCAAACTCTTGCCTTGTAGAAAATGTGGAACTAAGAGATGGCATGAGTTTGTCACTTCATAATTAGTATATGACATGTTAGGTATTCTAGAGCTAAGTTATGTAACATGGCATTCGTTTAATCATAATTTAAATTTAATTAAAGTGATATAAAATTAATAATTTTGTTCCTTAGTTGCAGCAGACAGATTCAAGTAGCATCCTGTGGCTACTGTGTTAGACAGTCTGAATATGGCCATTTTTTTTTTTTAAGATTTATTTATTTGTTCATACAGAGCTGGGGTACAGGCCAGAGGCTCAGGGGCGGCGAGAGGCTTCACCAGAGACAGAGCGGGGAACAGAACAGGCAGATCGGCGAAGTACACTGCTGAGGGGAGCAGCGGGCAGGTCAGGAGAGGTCTGCCACACCATGTGGATCTCCTCCAGGGCAAGCGGGGATCGAACTCATGCAGCGGCGGCTTTTAGATTCTCAGTGCTGTGCTTTAATCCACTGCGGCACCAGGGAGGGCTGGACATTTCTTTAATTTCAGGGAAGTTCCATTGGGCCTTGTTGTTCTAAAAGGCAGGGTAATCAGAGAATCTGATCAAGAGCCCTGCCCTCCTAGAAAGCTCAGAGTAATTTCAAAAACAATGACAGACCCACGGTCACAGCTGCATGATCCAAGCTGTGACAAAGTACTTTGGGATAGTGGTTGGGACTCTTAGAGATGCATGCCTGGATTCCAGGGCCTGATTCTGGCACCTACTGGTTGCATGACTAGAGGTAGGTTATTTAAACACTCCATGCCTCTTCACAGATGCATGCTATTATTTTTCACTTCTCTTATTTGCCAAGATTAATTTAAGAGGATGTTGGATCCAGGAGAGAGTGCTGGGAGGCAGGTACTCTTCTTTGCTGCTGGTGGAGATACAAATTAATATACCCTTTTAGGAAAGCAATTTGGCATAACTGACAGGAGTCCTAGAAACACTCCCTTTAGTCCAGTATTCCAATTCTAGGAATCTCTCCAAAAAAAATAATCAGAGATGGGCAGAAAAAATTTAGGAATATTATAATATTGAAAAAAGATAAATAACTGTATAAATACAGTATGTCAGAGTCAAACAGTGAAATATTATATGAAGATTAGGTGTTGTTTTTGAAAATGAGCTTTTGTGACCTGAAGAAAATGCAATAGTAGAATTTATGTTTTAAGAAAAAATCCTGAACATTGGGCTTTTACATTACAAATATAATTTTGAGAGCAGGCACATATTGAAGAAGAAATAGACAAAGTATTAAGGGGGGGTAGTCTGTGAATAAATAGAATTTTTAGTGGTCGGGGAGTTTGGCTGTTTCCTTTATTGAGCTGTACTTTTTTTTTTTTAAGATTTATTTATTTATTTATACAGAACTGGGGTACAGGCCAGAGGTACAGGAGTGGAGAGAGGATTCACCAGAGACAGAGTGGGGAGCAGAACAAACAGACAATGTACACTGCTGAGGGGAGCAGTGGGCAAGACAGGAGAGGTCTGCTGTGCCATGTGGATCACCTCTGGGGCCAGGGATGAAATTCTCACTGAAGTGGCTCAGGCTAGCTTGCAGTACTGTGCTTTAACCCACTGTACCACCAGGAAAGGCCTAAACTGTACGTTTTAACTTTTTCTTCTGTTTTTTTTTTTTTTTTTTTTTTTAGTGAAACTAACCTAAGAAGGCTGACGGCCACATGTCCCACTGGGGTCTGAGCTGCCTTCTGTGTTGTGTCTATGGTTGTGTTATTTATAATATTAAAACAAAAAAGAAAACCCCAGCTGCTAATATGCCCTTTCTTCCAATTTAGATTTTACGGCTTATCCAGTGTAGTGTTTGTCTCTGAGGCCAGGATGTACCTCCTAATGTTGAACCTTAATTCCTCTTTCTGGACCCTTAAGTCTACTCTCTACTACACTCTGAGGTGATGCAGTGTGGAGTACTAGGAGGAATAGCCATCAACTTTGGAATGCCAAAGAATGGGTTTAGACTCTGACCCTCACTGACCTTGGGCAACACTTCTCTGCCTTATTGCCTCCTCTGTAAAATCAAGGAAGTTCTAGATTCCATCTCAGACCACATGGTTATTAGCATTAAGTGTTTATTTTAGTAGAAAATCTGCTACCCAAACAGCACTGCAAATAGAAATGCAAGTGGTTTTAAGGTTTGGGGTGCCTTCAAGAACATATGCTGATTTTTATTTTTCTCTAGGGTACTCTCTTGAGACTGCCAGGATCCCTACTTTCCAGAGGAAGCAACAGGGCATCCCAGGGTGTACCACTCGAGTCCTGTCACAGAGGCTTGTGTATGGCAGAGCTGTGGCTGGGCCCACTTGGGGGCTCCCTCTTGTGCCTGGTCTGTTATAGAAGCTCTAGTGCTACATGGGCTTTTTCCCTTTTGTCTCTTCCCTGGAATGCACTTCAGTATAATGCTGTGGAAATGCCTCAACATTGAGAGTGGTTATTAATTTTTTGCAGATTAAATGATTAAAACAGAAACCTACCTATTTTAAAAGTAACTCTAAAACGCCTGGATGCCACCTAGAGCCATGGCTGGGAAAGTCTGCAGGACCCTGAGCCCAGCTCACTTTTGCCACCGTGAGCCATCTCCTGCTCTTCACCTCTTGGGTTGCTTGAAAGAGGCCCCAGACATTTGGGTTGTCTCTATATCTTATCTATTGTGGATAGTACTATAATAAATAATAGGTTGCAGGCTTCCTTCTAAAAGAAAAGAAAGAGGCCCCAGATGTGTGAGCAACCACGATTCCCAGTCTAACACTTTGTGGTTGTGGCTTCCTTGCTTTACCTTCCTCATGTGTAAAGTGGGGACAGTGAGCAGTGACTGGAAGCATTGCTGGGAGGATAGTCATAAAAGGATGCTGGTGACAGTTTTGTGAGTCCTTGTCATTGTTGAAGCAACATCATTATTTCCTTACTGAGAGCCAGCTAAGATCTGGTTTCCCATTGTACCTCACTTATTTGCTAAGTACTTCAAGGCCACGGGAAATGCCAGCAGATTTTGGGGTGCATTTCTGCTTTGTCTCCTGGTAACTATGAATTCAAGCAAGTTACTTAGAGTCTCTGAATTTCCATCATTTTTGTTTATAAAACAGCTGCATCAGAGGATTGGTGTGGGATTGGTGATGCTTCTTGCAGGATAGCTAACAGGCAGCGTCGTCCATGTGAATGACGGCTCTTGGTATTATGGTTTCCTGTTAGCTCCTCACTCATATAGCTCCTAACCCTCTGATTCTTGCCTCTAGAATGTAGCATGGCTGTCAGTACAATTCAGTGGTGGAAGTAGGTGTAAAGGAAATGTTCCAGGTTTGAGCAAGTTAGACTCAGAACCTAAGACTCAGGCATCTAGAAGAAGAAGTGTCTATGGAAGTGGGGGAGCCAAAGGGCTGTAGATCCTGCTTCCAAATTCTGCTGTGTGCCTTTTCCTTCCTGCACTGCTGAGTCATAGTATTTTTCTACCTGCTCCCCCGAGCTGTTAGGTGCTAGACTTAAGAGTTCCAGCATAGTACCCAACACAGTGGAACCAGTTCTGACCACTCTTTAAGATCACAGGGAGCTCTTGCGAAGAGCAAAGGGCAGACCCTACCCCAGAGAGTTTCACATGGGCCATGGGTGGGCCCTGGGCATCACAACTTGTAAAGCCCCCCAGCTGATGGTGTGGTGCAAGCAGGCTTGAGAAATGGTACATAGAAGAAAGCCTTATGAAGAGCTTGCTCCCTCCCTCCCAAGAAGGTACAGGGATCCCATCTTCAGTAATTTATGTCTGATGGAGGTGACCTAATTTATTTGAGCCATGGGACTACAGATATAGTACCCAAGGCACCTTTCCCACCCCTCCTCCCCTTCTGGCAAACTGGGGCATCTGGCTCCAAACCGTGGCCTTCTCAGTTCACCTGCCCTTTCCTCCTTTCAACATGGATGCATTCCGAGTGAGGAATGAGGCTGAATCCTTGCCTGGAGATGCCATGAGGTTGCTTTGACCTGGTTTTGCTCCTTTTATGTTCACTCCTAGGCAAAGCCCTATTAACCATTCCTGCGCCAGCCTCCACCCAGCTGGCAGGACCTCAGGAGTCCCGGTAAAGAGGGAATGCCTGTTCTCCATCTGCTTCCTCTGAAAGGCTGATCAGCCAGTCGGCTCTTTCCAGAGTTTGAGCCTGAGGCTTGCCCAAGGTCCCTGAGGCATGGCATGGAAAGTTTGAATGATTTGACATTGTTTAGAGAATTAGTATTTCCTTGAGCAGTCCTATCCCTTAATGGGCTGCCTTTTTCCTTGAAGTCACCTCAAGCTCACCTACTGGCAAGATGTGTTATGGAGTGAGTCTCCACATGAGGACTTACTAAGATGCAGGATCTGGTTCAGTCAGTTCTAAGTCCTTGCCATCTAATGGGACAAATTGTTCCCCCTCCCCACCCGTTTCTGCTCTCTCCTCCACCTCGTCCTCCCCAGTTCAGGAATACCAAATGGAGGGTCACAGAGCAGATGGACCACTGTTGTGGTGGCCTCACTGGTGGCAGCTGCAGGGTGACAGCACCTGTGGTTAAGCAGAGGCCATTGTCATGATTATCATGGTGTCACAGTCCCAAGGCACATTGTAGAATAGGGAGTGCTCTTTATTACCAAGCTAAGTATTATTTTGAAAATTTTAGAATGTCATCATGTTTTTACAGATACCAGTATTTCTTCTGATTATACCAATAATCCATGTAAACAACAGAAAAATGTAAAAAACCCAGGCAACTCAGAAAAAAAGTAAAAACTACCCCATAATCTTGCCACCTAGAGTTAGTTTTTCCCCAGTATTATATCTGCATACAGTGCTGTTTCCCATCACTGTTTGAAGCTGTTTATACACTTTGTTTTGTAATGTCAGATGTATTTTTAACATTAAGATATAATGTTAAGATATTTCCCCATGCCATTGCATTTTTGCTCCAGCATAACTTTGAGTAGCTTAATAGTATTCCACTATTAGGATGTGTTGTCATTTATTTCCTATTGTTGTTTTACATTTTTCATCACTGTAAATAATACCAAGATTTATTTGGTATTTTCTATTCCCTTCAATCTGGTTTCTTTTCATGAAATTGCTAGATTAAGGATCATGTAGTTTTTTTTTTTTTCTTTTAATTTTTGTGTAGAAGAACTAGGGCAAAGGTCAAAGGTTTGGGGGTGGGTGAGAGGATTCACCAGAGGCAGAGTGGAGAACAGAACAGGCAGATTGACTGAAATATGCTGCTGAGGAGAACAGCAGGTAAGAGAGGAGAGGTCTGTTGCACCATGTGGGTCGCACCCTGGCTGTGATCTAACTCAGACCATAGTGGTGATAGCACTGAGACTTAATCCCTGTCACTGAGACTTAATCCCTAGGCTAACAGGGAGACTCCTCATGTAGCTTTTGAAAGGTTTTTCATGTGCCTAAATTGCCTTATGGAAACATTGAGCCAGATTGAAGATTCCTCCTCTCTGGCGAGAGTGTAGTCAAGAAGTTATCCTCATTCTCATCTTATGAGAGAGATCATCACTTACTAAGAGTATCAGGCTATCACTAGGGAAGTCCAGGGCAGAGAACCCCTTCACTGGTACTCCAACTCCTGACCAATTCCTCACATTGAGTGAGGATGGTCTTTAGGCCATCTGGGTTGACTAAGATCCCATTTGGCTTTCTGGGTCTGTAACAATATCTGTATTTATAAAGGAAGGAGAAAAAAGAAGGAAGTTACTAACACAGTGTCCCCCAAACTTCAAACTTAATATCAGAATACAAATTGACCCTTGAACAACAGGACTTAAACTTCCCCAGTCCACTTACAGATTTTTTTTTTTCCCTATCCACTGCTGTTCCCTCTTCTTAGATTTAGCCAACCACCATTGTTAAAATCCATGGGAATGTAACCCTCAGATGTGGAGGGATGACTGTGAGGACTTGACCATCTTTGGATTTTGGTATCCACAGGTGTCCAGAAAACAGCCCCTGCCGAAGACCAAAGGATGACTATAGTAAAAAATTTGGGGAAGTTACAAGTTATGTAGTGATTTTTAACCGGGGGGGGGGGGTTGATGCCACTAACCCCACATTGTTCAAGGGGACTGAGCATCTGGAAACTGCCCCCATCTCCCCCTCTCCTGCCTTGTCTAACCTGGAGGTTGGCAGTGCTTCTTGCCTTGGACTCCTGCTTCTGTCCTCATTTTGAAGGTTATTCTTGGCACAGCAGCCAAGTGATCATGTCATGACATAAATCAGAACATGTCACTCTCTTGTTCAAAAGCCTATCATGGCCCCCCTTTGCTTCAGAGTAGTGTTCAAGGTCCTACCACCCTCAGAACCCTTCTCCATGGCCAGGTCTCCCCAGCACCTCAGTCCTTCCTTTCTTCCTCACTGCCCATGCTTCATCGGAACACTCCAGACTCACTCCAGTCCCAGGGCTGTGCTCTGCCTGTGATGCCATTCCCCTGGATATCCATAGGGCTGGCTGCCCACTTGGAAGCCTTTACCACTTACCTTCTCCATAAGACCCACTGTGCTGGTCAACACTGTGCTTAACAAGTCAAACTGGCTGCTATGTTAAGAATAATCTGAGGGTAGGGGGAGGTCAAAGGTAGGGCATGCCATATAGTTCACCTCTTATGCTTTTGACTGTGGGAATACATAAAGAGCACCCAAAAGGAGAACAAAAAGAGTCTTATCTATTCAGAGCTTGCTCTTCCCTGGGAGTCAGCCTGCATCCTTTGCCTTCTGTTACATGCAGAGGCAGGCAGGGTGTGGGGAAAATCACAGTGAAAAAATGGGGCCTTTAGTGCTGCTCAGATTGGAGGCTGTTGGCTTGAGGGCTGAAGATGGGCTGCCTGGAAGGAAAGCTTCATGTGTGGTTAGTTTGGGACGTGAACTTGGCTCTCTTGTTGGGCCTGAGCTGGAAGTGGGGGCAGGCGTCAGGAGAGCTGGCAGGTTATTGACCAAGATCGGACCAGTTGGGGCAGAGTTCTGTCTTCATACATGGTTTGGCATGTGCCCATTTGTCTACTGTCCCATAGCTTCTGCTCATGGGTAATCTGGAAGAGTGTGTCTCCACCTCTGTTGAATCATGTTCAGTACTTAGCGTCCTCCCAATATGCCACAGCCTTACAATTGTCATGTTTATAAATGAAGAAAGGGGGTGCCCAGAGGTTTGACATTCTGCCCACAGCCCTCCCACCAGTGAGTCAGGGAGTGGGGTTCCTGCTTGAACCCGCCTGCTCATAAAGTCGGTATCCCTCCCCAGGAGCCTTTATAATTAGTTCTCGGCAGAGGCAGGGGTGGGCACCTTGCCCATCTACCGCGTGGCAGGAGCAAGGTAGGCACCATCTTCAGAAGTCTGAATTCTGGGTGAGAACTTTTAATATAAGATGTTTAGCTTCTCCCCACACCCGCTCATGCTACTGAGTTACACCTTGTAGCAAGAATTAATTTGGGTTCCTAGAAGGATTCCCTTCATAACCCACCTCTGGAGGAAGGAAATAGGGTCAGGAAGTTATTTCTACATCACGTATGAGTGATGGTCTCAGGCGTCATAAGCAGGTTGCTAAGACTCCCACGTGTGTGTGTGTGTGTGTGTATGTTTATAATTTACAGCACATTCTTGGAAATTTTCAAGTTCAAGTGTTGTTATGGTAACTCTCATGGTTGTCATTTCCTGATATGTTGTTGTCACCCATCTCAGTCTCCCATCCCCTTAATAATCATGGGATGAAAGTCATTCATTCAGAAGTGGGCCCCAGAGACAGCCAGGCAGAGGCCAGAGAGAGAATGTCATGTGGGTTAGGCTGGCAGAAGTCACAGGCTTACACCCAACCAAGGCTGCCACTTGAACAGACCCTGCCAGCGGAGAGGGCTAGGCCATCTGGGACCCCTTGCTGTGTTTCGAAAGAACAACTGAGAGGACTTGCTATGCTCTCTCACCAACTTTATGAGCAAGGTAGCCAGGATTTAAATCTTTCTGGAATACAGACTCAAGCTCCCACTTTTTGACTTCACCTTCCAAGACTCACCACCATGGAATCAAGATTTGGGGAGTTGGATTCTGTGGAGGTAACCAGCAGCCTTTCCTTCCTGAAACTTCAGTTCAGCCTCAGGAAAAGTTTCCCTTAGAGTATTTAACTGGCCATGGAGGACATGAGTTCCTCATTGGGTGAGGAGGATAAGCAGAGGCTGTCAAGGTAGAGAGAGACTGGGAAGTTGGACTCAGTGTCTTCTGTAAAGATTCAGGCACAGAATGACTAGTCGCCTTTGGTGGAGCTGTTCATCTTGATCCCAGGCACCATTATTAGGCTTATCACTTCATCAGTAATCAGTCAGCAAGGGTTTGCTGACTGAGCTGTGCCCTGTACGCAGGATGGAAGAGCAGGCGAGGCTTCTCAGTCCTCAGGGTACTTATGATTCAGTTAAGCGTATCACATTACCTCATGAACTGCAGAGTCAGACTGACCTGAGTTTAAGTCTGGCTGGGCTACGTGTGTGCATCCTGGGCGTTTGCAACTTTGGCACCACTGACTAGCTAATTTTGTTTGGTGGGGAGCTGCCCCGGTGGAGATTTACTGTGTGAGCTTAAATGACCTTTGGCAGATTAAATAACTTCTTAGTCTTAATGCCATCCTCTTTAAAATGGACTAGCAATACCTGCTCTCAGAGTGAATAGAATAACCTTCATGAAGCTTCTAGTACTGAACTGCACACATCTGAGAAAACTCTCCAGTTCAATGGAGAGGCAAGGAAAGCTTCGAAAAGAACAATAAGTTTGAGGTCCACTTGAAGTATGAGGGGAAAAGGACAAGAAATACTATGAGCCTGATTATTCCTCCTCTTTCCTCTGGGCTCCCCTCACTTGCTGGTTTCCCCCTGCTCCTTTTCTCCCTTGAAGGCAGACAGAGAGACTCTGAACCTCTCAGATGCTGGAATCAGGGATCTGTGTGTGTGTGTGTGTGTGTGTGTGTGTTGGGGGCAGTCTCCCATTTAATGCTCCCTGTGCCTCCAGCTCCCAGCACATGTACAGACTCGCCCCCATACCTGCAGCAGGCCAACCACAGGCCTGACTTCCCTGTCCTATTAAGTATGATTTGGAAATTTGTTTCCATGCAGCGCCCTTGCAAGAAAGAATACACTGAGTAAGCATTCCAATCTGGAGACGGGAGCTACAAATGCAGCTGAATATTTCATGAAGGCCTTTTGCCATCACACGCTCTGTTCCTGGGGAGAGCGTAGAGGAGAGCACAGCTTCGAAAGCCAGACCATCCCTTTGGTAGAACTCAGAGGACTGTCTCTTAAGTTCCCTGAGTCTCTGTCTCCTCATCTGTGAAACATAGAGGCTGTCAATTCATTTGGGGTTTGTTGGGAGAGTCGTCAGAAGTGATATAGGTAAATTACCCAGCAGGCTGCCTGGCACATCGTAGGAGTTTAAGACATACTAGCTTTCTGGTTGGACTGTTTTCATCCCAGAATGGACTTTTAGGCTCATCATAGTCCTGGGTGACACAAAACACCGGTCTGGGACTCCTGGAGGAGTTGGGCTCTGAGCAGCCTTCTAGCCTTCTCCATGGAACCTGTGCTTTAGGATCAGACTCAGCCTTCTTGGGGAGCTCACCAGATGGTCCCCTGCAGAAGACAGGGCATAGAGCATTCTATTCTAGTGGTCTTGCTGAGTGTGCTGGCAAATCCAAAATAAGCCAGTTGATTGAAAGCCAGTTTGGAATCTAGAGGCGACAAGCAGATATCCACTTGCCTTTGCAAAAGCTGAGTTATTACAAGAGCCTAAACTGCAGCCTGACGAAGTTCCCTGCCTGAGGGCCAGCCTCAGCCGCAGGCAGACAGCAGCTCCTCCTGTTCCTACCAGGGAGGCAGGCTTGCTGTGATGAAAACAAGAGGAGTGTGGAGTTTTGTGACTATTTTTATACCCACTTCAGACCTGATGTTAGTGCTTCTGAATTATTTAACATTTTTCTTTCTCAGCTAGGCTCTCTAGCAAGCCTCTCTTGGGGTAGAGGAACTTGTTATTAGGAAAACAACAGAGGCAGACAAACATTGGTGGTGGGTGTTCTGCCTTCCTATGGGGGAATGGCATCATTAGACCCTTTTACGAGCCAAGAGCCTCACACGAAGATTGGGTGGCAGCTATCTCCACTTTGCAGACAGAAAATGGAGGCTCAGTTTATGTAACTTGCCCAAGACCACACAGCAGGAAGTGAGGGAGTTACAATTTTTAAAAGTTTTATTTTCATTTATTTATGCATACAAGAACTGGGACACAGGCCAGAGGTGCAGGGATGAGAGGATTCACAGGGGATAGAGTGGGAAGCAGAACAGGTGGATCTACTGAAATACACTGCTGAGGGGAGCAGCAGGCAAGACAAGAGAGGTCTGCTGTGCCATGTGGGTCACCTCCCTGGCTGGCGATTGAACTCGGGCTGAAGTGGCTACAAATAGCTTCAGAGTGCTGAGACTTAACCCTGTGCACCACCAGGGAGGCCCCAAGCTTATGTTCTTCTGACGCCAGATCTGGTGCTACTTCCACTAAGGTGGGCTCCTCCTTCTGCTGTCCTTTACTCTAAGTGTGTATGTGGAGGTGTGTGTGTGTGTGTTCATGTGTGTGTGTGCATGTGCTCGTGAATGGCTAATGCCTCCTGTCGGCTGAGGGGTAACATATGAAATCACCCCAAGGAGCATAGAGGTGAGTGGAGGTGGCAAAGGGGCCTCAAGGACAGAGGGATGAAGTGTAGGGATGAGGAATTTTCTTGGTCTAGTGACTAGGAAAACTGTCCCGGCTTTCAGCAATAGGTCCCTTCAGTGTGCTTTTCCGGCCCCGGAGCTGATTTAACACCTATTTAAAATCCTCTCTATACCACCTGTGCGGTCGGAGCCCTGCCCTCTCAGTCCCGTCATCTCTGTAAAGCAGTATCTGCACCTTGGGCCTCTTTGAAGGGGGTGATGATTGGCAGCTCTAAACCACCCCAGACAGTGGGAGGTAATGAACTAGACTCTTAGCATCTGCCTCTCATAATTAAAGTCCATCATAGACTTTTAATGGGTGTTTTGAAATAGACATTCAGCTTGAAGGGACTCTTGCTGCAGATTGAGATCAAGTCCCCCCGCAGAGGCACCCCCTCACCGGTATCTGTTTTTACCCCAGAGCCAGGAAAGATTACACGTTTCTGTATTCTGTTCCTTTAGCTGCTATTTAATTATTAGTGACCTCAAGATGACTCTCTTTCAAGCGTTTTAAAAGTTCTCATTTTACCTTGTGTGCAAACCTCGGTGGAATTATCGTCTGAACTCTCTGTGGGAGACAGGCCTCTGAAAATTAGGCAGGGACACTTATTTCAAAAGTGTCCATGGTTATGGTTTCAATAAAATTCGCTGGGATAAAGCAGTTGTTAGTAATGTTAATAACAGCTGTATTTTGATAGGAATGCACTTCATGACTGGATCAAGTGATATCACGTTCCGTTAAATAAAGTAATATTTGACACGGGCAAATTCCTTGATATTAAATTCCAGATATTTGTATAAAATACCCCATCTCGTTCACCTAGATATGTATTAAAGTAGCCTTGTCATTTTTTTCCTGGATGACTCTATTTATGAAAACTTGCAGACTAGGTAATGGCATGACATCCAAGATAGCTTCTTATACAAAATAATTTGATTTACAGATTTATAGACATAAAAAAAAAGACCATTGTATTTTCAAGTGTCTACTCCTTCTTTTGCAAAGAGGACAGTGCAGGGAGGGTCAGATTTTAAAAATCACTGCCATGTGCCTGAAACTCTGTGCATGTATCTTCCCACCTGGTGCACACAGAGCCCTTGTACAACAGGGCATTGGTAGTCCTGTGTTCACTTGTGGCAAGGGTATGGCTCTGGAAGTTTCTGGGAGGTTCAGGAATGTCACCAAGGCTACACAACTGGTGGAATTAGTACTCGCCTTGCACTGCATGCAGTCACCTCTGTTCCATACTGTCTCCTATAAATGTGGTTCAAATATTCTTCCCGTGTGTGTGTGTGTGTGTGTGTGTGTGTGTTAGGGGATAGAGACAGAGGTGGTAACTGGTGTGTATGTGATATGGCATAGAAGCTTTTTTTCCTCTCCTGAAGAACTCCACAAAAAACCTGGTTTGTGTCCAAATAAGTTTGAGAAATGCCAGATGAGACAGGTTAAACGTGTTCTCACAATGAGAGCCTTAACTATGCCAATGAAGATCTCCAAGAGAGAGGTAAATAGCACTTAAGAGTTTCCAAACTTCCAACAGAAGAGGTTTCTAAAAATTGTTTGCAGAATATCTCCTAAACTAGGGTTCCTTCAAATGTGCATTGGGAAGTGCTGACTTCAAGGACTGGTGACTTGATCACTGTTTTGTCTTAGGGCTCCAGGCAGAAGGCTGCTGTGCAGGATTCCTTTCCTTGTGGGGGGACTGCAAGGTTGACTTCTTGTTGCAGGTGTTAGTCACTTACATAAATGGAATGGCTTTCGGTTCCAACCCTTTCTAATCTATTTTATCGGAAACATCAAAGAATTTCAATACAAAACAGGACTTAACATTTTTGTGTATGTTCCATCATGGGCGGGGGTGGGGTGGGGGGGCGAGGAAAACCTTTACCTTGTATTGTGAGGAGGATTTGTGTTATTGAAAGAGTTCAAAGACACAGATAAGCTCTTAAAATAATATATGGAACACACTAAGTTAGGATCAAAATGCTTAAACCGGCCCTCCCTGGTGGTGCAGCGGGTTAAAGCAGAGCACTGAGAGGCTAAAGCCACTACCACATGAGTTCGATCCCTGCCTGGCCCGGAGGTGACCACATGGTGTGGCAGACCTCTCCTGGCCAGCCCGCTGCTCCCCTCAGCAGTGTAACTTGTCCATCAACCTGTTCTGCTCCCCACCTCTGTTCTGGTGAATCCTCTTACCACCCCTGCACCTCTGGCCTGTAACCCAGTTTGATATGCATAAATAAATAAATCTTTAAAAAAATGTTTAAACCTGTGTTATTCCATTAAGGGAACTAATATAAAAAACATCCCTCCCTTTCCCTCCCCTAATCCCCCTCCCCGCACTCTCCTTCTTCTCTCTACCCTCCTCTCCTGGCCTAGACCCCCATAGGAATTAGGGATAATTTGGTGTACTATGTACCTGGAGAAGCGAAGACTCAGAGAAGGAAGGGTCTTGCCTCAAGGGTCTTTCCTCTGAGAGGCAGTGAGAGAGTGTCTAACAACTCGTGAACTACTGCATGACAGAGTCTAATCTCTTTGTCTCTTCACAGCCAGCCCAGGAGATAGATGTTAGCTTCACTTCATGCTAACATCTATCTCCTGGGCTCCCATGGCTGATCACTAGCCATGGTGGGACTTGAACCCTCTGTGACAGCCAAAGCTGTCAAGTCTGGAATTTGAGTTTCTTGACTACAGATCTGATTTGACTATCTTATCCAATTCTCACTTTGGTGCCACAGGAAAGAGTAAAGGTTGACCTAGATGACTTCTAACGAGGCAGGAAGAATCACACCCACTCCTGTGTTGTGGTTGCTGTGGGTGCCATTCCTAACATGAGGAGAGGAACAGGCCACACACCCGGGCTGTGTTCCCAACTGCTCAGGGGGATTGTGAGCAGCAGAGTGAGTCACAGAGCTGACAAAGGCCATTGCCTCAGCTGAAGAGGGAGGGGCCTGTGGTTCTTCATTCAGGCTGGCTTGACTGGGGTGGTTTGGGATTTTTCAGAAAGCCAGGCAGGTTTTTATCTCCTTGACCACTTTGGATATGAATTTGTCTGCAGCCTGGGACTGACTCAGCTGCCACCATGGGATACTTTCCATCCTGTTCAAATGTTCATAAACTACGCTTATTGTAAGTGTGGTCTGGGATGTAAACAAGCCAATGACTTTGACTCCTGAAGAGGTGAGTCTGAAGAGACCACACATTTACTCAGGCAATGTCATGATGGCTAAACTCCTGTTTGGGAATTTAGGAATTCAGTGCTTTATTTACGAAGTCTCGTAATTAATATTCACTACTGTCCAATTAACATAGTCAAGGACAAGACCAAGGGGTCATGGTGTTGGAAGACACAGCCATGAGGAGGATGATTGAAGAGGGGTGCACAGGTACAGGGGACATTTGAGAGGCCACCTTTACACAGAAACATTCAGAGAAAGCATCACATAGGAGAGGGAGCTTGAACTGTGTTAATGGATGGCCAGAGAGAACCAGGGTAATAGGAGAGGACATTTCAGGTTGGAGAAACAGTATAAACAAAGTAATAAGGCCATTTGAGTTACTTTCAGTTAACTTGAGCAGACAAAGTTGTAGTAGGTGATAGGAAGGTGGGAATAGCTATGAAGAGATTCATAAGAATCAGCTTTGACCTTCGGTGCCAGCTTGGGCTTGGAGAAGAAAGACCTTCTTCTTAATGGGCCCTGAGAGATTAGAAGATCTCTAAGTGGAAAAAAGTTAGGACTCCCCTAGCAGCAGAAAGAACCTGAATAAAGAGGTGAAGGCTCTGGAAAAATGTCCATGAGGTGACCTCAGGAAGACGAAAGATCACTAGGAGCTTGGACTTTATTCTGATGGTGCAAGAAACACAGATGCTGTAACATTGTAAGCAGCAGTCATAAAGTCAGGTGGCAGGACACTCAAGTCATGTTCTTTGAACAGGAATGCTGTTTTTTTTTTTTGTTTGTTTGTTTGTTTGTTTGTTTTTTTGTTTTTTTGCAGTACTGCATTAATCTTCTAGACTTGGAATATAAACCCCACAAGTCAAATCCAGGGTTTGCAGTTCTAAAGTAGAATGCTCCTTATATTGTCACACTTACACCTACTCTGGCATTTGCTACGAATCTTTATATACGAACAAAAACATTCTTACTATATAAAGTGTATTTACTATATAAAGTGCAGTGAGTCCCTGAAGCCCAGAGAGGCTGACCAGCCTGCTCACAGCTGCTCAGCTCCCCTTGCACCTCACAGCTCTTGCACCTCACAGCTTTGCCCTGGATGCTGGGAAATATTCTCTGGGCTAAAGAAAACTTGAGACACATTTCTTTCTTTCTTTTAAAGATTTATTTATTTATGCACACAGAACTGGGATGCAGGCCAGAGGTTCACGGGCAGTGAGAGGCTTCACCAAAGACAGAGTGGGGAGCAGAACAGGCAGATCAACGAAGTACCCTGCTCAGGGGAGCAGTGGGTGGGTCAGGAGAGGTCTGCTGTGCCATGTGGGTCACCTCCGGGGTGGGGATTGAACTCATGCTGAAGTGGCTTTAGCTTCTTAGTGCTGTGCCTTAACTCGCTGCACCAGCAGGGAGGGCCCTGCGACACATTTCTTACTCTTACCTAAGAGTCAACAGCTTGAAATGCCTTTAAAGAGCAAAAATAAAGGTCGTTTAAGTGATTTCTTCTGCACAACATAAACTTGTTAAACATGGACATTCTTTTGCCAGCCCTTAGATTTAAGTCTCTCAGTTAACTTGCTTTCTAGATATCTGTTTTGCCTCTAATGCTATACGGTATTGATCTATTGATCCGAGTCTTGCTACTGTATCTTGACTAAACTTTCCCATGTTCCTAGCAAATAGGGAATGACTGTGTGAGTGGTGAAACAGCATCGCTTTTAACATTTGTCACTGTTATCTGGTTAGGCCCCACTCTCCTGACTGTACCCGAGATATAAGATACAAGTCTTGCACAAGAGCTGTATTACTGGCAGGCACACCCTCTAACATATAGAGGAGTATCTGGAGTGGAACCTGGCCTTGCCACTAACCCTGTAACATGGAACAATTTCTGGACCACATAGAGTTTCAGTTTCCCCACTTATAAAGCCAGATCTAATTACCATCCTCACTAGGGTGTTATGAGGGAGAAAGGATATAATACATGTAAAATGCTTGGAGTCTTATTTGTGACATAGTACAGGAAGCAGTTAATTAAATGGTAATTAGCACTACTTGTCAAATTTTCATACCATCACTAAAGATTAAAAAATAAATAAGTAGACCCATAATAGGAAGCTTGGCATCATTAGTCATTAAGAAAATGAAAATTAAAACTACCACAGCGACATCGGACTATAAGCCCACTTGAATGCCTAGAATAAAAAGGCTGAGCGTGCAAGTGTTGGTCAGGATGTAGAATAGCAGAGATGTAAAATGATACTAACACTTTGAAAATTTTGGTAGCTTCCTAAAAAGTTAAATATGCACTCAGCATAAGATCCAGCCATTCCAATCCTGGGTACTTAATCCAAGAAAAAATGAAAGTGTATTTACATTTGTGCATATCATAGTGACTTTTCAGCCAATGGTAGACTGCATATATATATATATATATATATGGTGGTCTCAGCAGACTGTTCCATGCAGACTAGACATGTAATAGGTCATAGTATTTCAGTTTAAATAATTCATGCTATTATATTCATATAATGGTGAAATAGCCTAAGGACACATTTCAGGAAATAATCCCCATGTGATATATGACTGTACATACAAATATCTTCTATGCCCCATTTATTTGTAAAAACCAAAACTGGTAAATGATCCAGTTATCCATCAATAGATACAAATAATGACATGCCCTTGTCTCTGTAATGAAATATTACTGAGCAATAAAAAAGAATGGATTCTTAATAATGAAATATTACTGAGCAATAAAAACAGAATGGATTCCGGTAACATGGATTAATTTAAAAATAATTATATAGAGTTGAAAAGGGCAGACAAAAAGGAATATGTGCTAATGTCATTAATATAAAATTCAACAAAATGCAAAGTAATATAGTGTGATAGAAAGCAGATCAATGGTTGTCAGAAGAGAGATGGGAAAAGGGCAGGGGGAAACTTGAGGCTGATGGATACGTATGTTTACAATCTTCGCTATAGTGATGATACCCTGCTGTATAATAATACCAAAACTCATCAGTTTGTTCAATCTACTGTCTGTATCTCAGTTTCAACTGAATAAACTTTTAAAAAGTTAACATCCACTATAAGGAAAGACAAACAGCATATAATTCATATAAACTATCTCCTTACATTATCACAGTGAATGGAGTTGGACTCCTAGCTTCACAATATACTGTGTCACCTTAGGCAAGTTACTTAGCCTATCTGAATTTCATATGCAGTTTTCCATAGGAAGGTGGAGATGATAATCCTACATCATACTATTTCTGTGGTCACTGAGGAAGTTAAGGTATATAAAGCTCATAGTATAAAAGGTGACATATAGTGGATGCCCCAGGTTGCTTTCTGTCATGGTAGTATTATTTATTCAGGAATGTAGGCTACTTAGATACTCCTAAAAACTAAAAACATGAATATTCTTGTGAACCAACCTGAGTAAAAATTGAAATGCTTTGTATTTCCTTGGGGCATAGAAATAAATGCTTCCAACATGGTCTAAAACAGTTTGTTCCCTTTGGTTGATTAAGCATGCTTTAATTTCACAGATACCAGTTCCATTCAGCAAACATTCTTTGAGGATTGGGAGGACTTCCCAAAGGAAGTGACTAATCACAGAATCTTAGAATCAGATGAGACAGGAACAGCTTCTAATCCAGCACTGTCATTTTAGAGAAACGACTGTCATGGCTGGAGAAGGCAGGTACTGTGTCCAAAGTTACAAAGTGGTTGGATCAGGGTGAAGCAGGTCTCCTGGCCACCAGCTCGAAGCCCTGCCTATCACCACAGGCCCCGGCCTCCAAACCAGACTGCATTTCACACATCCAGATATATAGCAAGGTCAGCTGAAGCCATGTCCAAGGGATCAGAATTAATGGATTCTGAACGAATGAGGTTTTCTGCCCAAATCTGAGATTCTAAGCCAAGGTTTTGACATTCTTCACCCATGAACCAGCCAGGTTGGGTTCTATCTCTTGGTTGGGTTCCATCTCTCTACTCAGTCAGTGACTTTGTCTGTCTCCTATTTCAGAACCATTTATAAAGATTGCTTTGTGAATGCCTGTTTTTGAAAAAATTAAAAAGCAAGTTGAGTTTTTATTGCTTTGGCCATAACATGTAGGCTAAAAGAGTTACATCTGTTTCTGGTAGCAAATAACTCAGAAAAGTAAATTCTTTGAGACCCATTTCCAGAAGATTAACACTGAAATCTTCAGATGGCATATAGATATCCCGCTAGGTGTTTAGGCTCTGTATTTCTTACTTGCAAACATAGGCAGTGATGAAAAAACTGTTCGAAGGTTGTCTTTACAGCCTAACTCGACGGTAGTGAAAGGCAGGATTATTATATTCCTTGGTGATTATGAGGACATGAGCCTCAGAGAGTCTCAGTGACTTCTCATGATTACCAGCTCCTGTGCAACAGGGGTTAAACTCATGCTTAACCTGAAATTTCAACTCTGTGCTCTTCCTGGCCAACTCTTCTGAGGTTTTCCCTTAGGACCTCAGGCCAGAAGAAAGTGCCTTTGAGTGTAGGTGTGGATGCATGTGTGTGCATATGTGTGGATGTGTGTGTGCTCATGCATGTGCTGGGCAGGGAGCAGGCAGCACCGCAGGTCCACATAATTTTCCCCTGTGATACATTTTAAATTATGGAGATAAATTATACATACTTTGTGTTTCTGTATCCCTCTCTGTTCTTAGTTCTCAGTATAGGTTGCATGAAGGTGCTCTTTGATGCCTCAAGGAATTGATCTTTATTTTTAAAAATATTGCCATATGTGCTTATATGCACATGTATATAGATCTTTCTATCAATAGATAATGTGTTCATTTTCTGTAGACATTATTCTTTTTCACATGTACTTTTGCACACTTTCTAAAAATAGACATTCTTATTCATAACTGTGATATGATGTTTACACCTAAGTTAATAATTTGCAATTGTAACCTAATGTCTAGTCCATATTCAGATTGGCACAATTACCCAAAAAATGTCTTGATCTCCTTATTTTCTCCTTAACGGGGATCCTGACAAAATTTATGCACTTCGTCTGGTTGGTATGTTGAACCAACATGCCTAATAAGCAGTCTCCATGAGCTAGCATCATCTCCAAATTAGAGTGGAAAAGCGCTCTCCAGCTGAGGCAGCTGTTAAGGGCTGTCCTCGAAGTCCTCCTGGGAATACGTGTGCTGTCGCTCTGGTGTTTGCCGACCAATTAGGAGGAGGTGCTACAATCATGGTCATGGTCAAGTCTTTGGGAGGTGGGAGAGGCAGAGTAACTAGGCTCACAGCCAGAAAGACTATGGCTTTCCTCAGGGACTGAAAACAGAGCCTCAATCCATGACCAGTTCCCAAGGAGCTGGGAGCAGTCTGCAGAGTTGCAGGCCCCTAGAGGGGGCGCCTGGGGTGGCTGACCTGGGACTGGGGATAGTTGCCGCAGGTTTAGGCACCTAACTGAAATAGGAGGTGTTTTTCACTTTTTCTGTTTCTCATCTCCAGTTTTGATTATTCCTTTGAATATGAACATGTCTGTGGACATCCACGAACTTGAAAAAAAAAATTGCTGTCGATGAATTGGTTGGCTCTTAATTATTTCAACATCTCTAATATCCAGTAAAACTTATATTTCACCTCTGGTGCCTCTAGCCCCACCCCCACCTTTGCCACATAGTCACCTCAGTCGTATCCCCATCTCCTCTGAGCTGAGTCTTGTCTGAGGTGGCCTCCATGTCAGTGCAGTGCCTGGCTGTGGCCCAGAGAAGATGTTCATAAAATATATAGGCGCTATGATGGTCCAGAGCTTTGACGGCTTTGATCCCGTAGTACATCTTGGGAACAATTAAGAGAAGAATTAATTAAGAGAAGAAGTAAATGAATGGGTTCATGCAAGGAGACATAGAACTCAGTATGTTCGCTTAGGGGTTTGGACTAGGAAGTTCCTGGGAGATGTTTATTTATGTGATAAATACTTATAGAGTGCTTATGCAATAACACTGCTTTAAGTGCTGTGTAAATAACTCATTTACTTGTTTTTACAACACTACAAGGATGTTATTTTTCCTACCTTATACTTGAGGCAACTGAGACATAAAAAGGCTAATGACTTTTCCAAGGTCATATGGGTTGTAATTAGCAAAGCCAGGACCAGATAATCTGGCTCCAGAACTCACCCCCAGCTGCCTTACTATATTCACTGGGGTTGGGTGTTCCAAGATCAGAGCTCACTTCAGGAGCTGATGAACCTGGAGCATTTTCTGAGGACTCTCATGGTGACAGGACAGCCCTACTTGAGGGACACAGCTATCCAGGGGCTTGACACCTTGCAACTACTGAGTGCCTTTGCTAGGCAGGATTTCAGTGAGTAGGGATGCTTCTGAGAATGTCCTTGATGTTACAAAACAACTAAAATTGCAAGTAAAGCTGGAAGCCAGTGTCTTCTCTGGAAGCACAGAGCTCTGAGGTATCCTGGTGGCTGCACACAGCCCACCTGTTCCTCTTTATAACCTGGCCTGATCAGAGGACCTCCCTGGGGTTGGGAGGGCGGGGGACAGGGGAGCAGGAAGGCTGAGCTTTCCTATGAAACTGCTCCCTGCAGGTGCCCCTGCAGAGCTGAGTCTGAGGTACCAGCTCCTACTGTCATGGAGTTTTTTCTTGAAGATGAGCCTTTCGTGGTGTTTATTAACGCTTGTCAGTGGTTGAATAGCTGCAAATGCCTGACTTTATATATTGGCAGAGCTGACATGTAGGGCAGTTACAGGAGTAGCCTTCCAGAGTTAGAAGGGAGCTAAAACATCTAATCAACTCCTGGGTAGAAGCTTTGATCACTTCAATTGAACAAATCTTTCCTGAGCTCATAACAGTGCCTGCAGATGAGAGAAAGAAAGCCTCAGGGAGTTTGCAATCCAATGGATGCTCTTATTTCCTGCCTTTTGTGAAAATAAAGTCTGAGAGGGAGAACTACTGTTGCAGGGAAGCCACAATGAGGACCAAGGGACGAGAGAGGAGGAGGCTCAAGTAGCAAGCCCTGGAAGACATACCTTTGGAGGAATGTTCAGGCTCTGCAGCAGACACATACTCCTAGATTGGATTCTTGGTGCTACTCTTATTCTTCCTGTGACGCACAGCAAATTGTTTAACATTTCTGAGTTTCCTAGTAATATCTACCCCTAAGGGTTTGCCTAGACCACTGCCCAGGGCATCACCTCAGTTATCCTGAGGCTAAAGCAAGAGGAAGGCCAGATTGCCAGGGGAAGATATCTTCCCTCCAGGACATTAGGATACTTCTCTGTCAGAGTCATGGCTTGTCTGGAGTTCACCAGGGGGTGCACCTGAAGGCAGTGTGGCAAGGATGGAGGGCTAAGGAATCAGTGGTGCTGAGGCCTTGAGCAGTCACCTCCCCTCTGAGCCTTTCTTTATCTGTGAAATGGCCCAGAGGGAAGTCAGCACCTGCCTTATAAGCACTTACTACAATGGAGTCAGAAATTGAAGACAATAGAAAATATGGGCACTGGCTATGCAGTGTCAAGGCCGCTAGTGCTCTGCAGAGGTAATTAGCAAGAGGCAAGGGCACATTACCTTTTCTATATAGTGTATGACTTCCTGTGGAAGCTGAGGGAGGAGATAAGGGGGAAGAAACAGAATACAAGGACCTCATGCCTTGTACCAAGCACTCTGCATCTCTAAGCTCCTAGTCTTTGCAATACACCCCCTAGACAGGCACACCAGCCCTAGTGTGGGGGTAATTGCTAAGAAGGTCAGAGAAGGCAAATAATTTTCCCAAAGTCACATGGTCTCTCTGAATTTTGAAGCCCTTCCCCTTAAACCTCTCTGCCTATCTGTAGACATGTGTTAGGGCAGGACTGTACTTGAAGAAAGAAAGGCGTTTGATATGAAGAGGCAAGAGTACAGTCCCTCTTTATATAAACGGCTTTAGGGGGACGTTATTTCCAGTTGGCTAACTGTAATTCCTTTAACCAACGAATATTTGTTAGTCATGTCTATGGCACAGTCCCGGGTGGTGGGAAGGGAGCAGCCACAGACCCTGCCCTTGCAGAGAAGTAAGAAGAGAAAACGAAGATGAGGGAGTAATCAGAGAGGAAATTAAACAGAATAGTGTGGCAGAAGAGGCAGAGGAGTGGCAGGAACCAAGACAGTGTCTTAGTTGGGGTTCTTCTTCCCAAAACAGACCTGAAGAAAATGATTTGGATGTAGGTAGTTTATATGACAAGTGATCCCAGGAAACATATGAGGGAGCAGGGAAGGGAGCTGAGGTAGGGAAGAAAGCCAACAGCACGTATGTTTGGTGACTGGGTCACCACTGTGGGCCACAGACTCAGTCCTGTGGGGGACCCTCTGAGAGACACTGAAGCACTTGATGGGGACAGTTGTGCCATTAACTTCAGTGCCTTGCTAGCTGTGGCTTCTGGGAATGTTAACTTCCAGATGTTTCTGCTCTGCTCCACACAAGGGTATGCACTGCCAAGGAGTTCCAGGTGGAGCCAAACAAGGTCATGACTTGAGTGGAAAGACTGCATGGTGTGGCGACTGTCCAGGGATACGCAAAGGCAGGTTGAGGAGACCATGGTTACAAGGGGCACAGTCAGAGGCAGCATTTGAGCTGAGAGCTGAAAGAGAAGGGACAGCTACATGAGTGCCAAGACAATTAAAGCCAGAATAGTCCTGAGGAGTCATCCTTCTGTCCTCCTCTGTGGGAGTGAGGCTCCAGGAAGAAAAACCTGCCAGCCAAAGCAAGGCGCACCTCGAGAGCCAAGCTGGATCTCTGCCAGCCTCCTTCCTGCCTTGGTTCTCTTTCTCAGGGGCACACACGCATGCCTTATTCTTCTTCAGCCAAAAAAACTTACAAATAGTCGTAGAAATGCATTCCTCGTTAGGTGATTTAAGTCCTACTCAATCACACCAGGAGCCACCTTTAAATGCTTCAAATACTGGCAATCAGCTTGAAAATGTGCCCCAGTACGCCCACCACTCTACCACATAGCTATATTTAGCCCCAAGGCCAATTTCCAGTCCTGAATATAGTCTGCTTTTTCTGGAAGAGGAGCTCACAACACGATTTGTCTCTGCAGCTTATTTTAAAACCAACAACAAACAACGCACACACATACACATACTCACATACAATATCCCCCACAGACAACACTTTATAAATCAAGCAGAGGAAGATAAAAAGGACTACTTAATACTTCCCATTTATCCCATTTGACAGCAAAGTGCTTTACAAAGCCCATGCAATTATATTGTGTGTTTTTTTTTTTTTGCAATTATTAATTCTGTAGTGAGCTTCCCAAAAAGCCCAGATGCCATCAAGCATCCTAGACTTGCCTCCAAGCTGTCTGCAAGACTTCTCTGCAGTGCCACGTGGCCGTTTCTGCACCAGTGCAGGCAGGACCGGCCCTTCTTCACGGGCCACACTTGGCTTTGATGGGCTTTCCTCCCCTTCTGTCAGCCACTCTTTTCAGACATCTTTATGCATAGAAGGGACCATTGTGATTGTTTGGGATGAAATATCACTCTCCCCCAAAGGGGCACTTTTATTTTTTTTCTTTCTACTAGGATAGTAAGTGGGTTGAATGAGTGTGCATTCCCTCTCGTGGATGATTTATCAATGATGTTGAGGGAGCCAACTGATTGAATCCCAATGATATGCCAGATACTTGGCAGATTACAAGCAAAAGATCATTTACTATCATCCTCGCAACGACATTATTGAGTAGTGACATTCCCGTTCCTAGATGAGGCATTCAGCTTCTGGGACCTGCCAAGGGTCACATGTGATCCAAGTGGAAAAATCAAGTCTCAGATACAAATCCAGTAGGAAAGCCCATGATCCCCAAAGTGTGTTCTCAAGAGCAGTACCACCTGAGATCCTAGAAATGCATGTTCTCCCCTAGCCAGGGAACCTTTGGGCGGAACTCTGTGTTGTAACAAGCCCTAGGAGTTTCCCAGTGTCTTGGAAATTCACCACCCACTACCATACGTGGTGAGACTAGAGGTTAAATTTGGAGGAGCTTTAAGATGTCCCTTTTTATTTGTGAGTATAATTAAAATGAAGAACATTCTGCCCAACATTTATTTTTCCTCTAGTAAGAATGCTTTTCAAATTTGGAAAGGTTTAAACTTGCAGCCAGCTATCTGGAGTTGTATCTCGGTCTCACTACGTGTTAGCTGGATGATCTTGGGAAAGTTATTTAACCTCTGTAAATCTTGGTTTCCAAGTCTGTGTATTGTGGATAATAACAATCCTTTATAGGATTCTTGTGAGGATTGAACCAGCAAGTGTTGTGCATAATACCAAGTGTATCATAAGAACCCAATCAATATTAGCTAAGTATTAATAATTATGATTGCCTACTTCTGCGAGCTCTATTTATGACAGTATCTACGCTGTGCAACACTTTTACAATTGTCTCCTTCATTAAGAAATTCAGTATAAGTGTGATAAGACAGTTTTCTATAATTGATTGGACTGATACTTTTAAACACAACCCTTCTTAATGTTTCATCAAGTCTAGTTATTATGGTAACTATCTAGAACTAACTAACTAACTAGAACTAACTATCATTAGCAATACTCTAAAAAATATTTTATGGAATTCTGACACATAGTAGATGTTCATGTGTTTGTGAAGTAATGAATGAAGATCTCTCCACAAATGTCATTTCCAGTCTGAACCTGGCCTGTGTTGGCTTGGGGCATGGGCACTGTCTCTTTGTGAAGTAGGCCCAGCAAGCAGCAGAGGGTCTGAAACAGAAGTAGTTGTTCAGTAATTAGCTGTTGATTGAAGTTTTAAAGCATGCTTTCTGATCACATACACAAGATCAAAGTAAAAGTATGGTTCTCTCCCTATATACACGACTGACCAACTTTTTTTATAAATGAATTTTTCAAAGCACAGTCAAATAAGACTTAAGAGCTAGGAGACCTGGATTCTTGGTTTTACTTTGCTGCCAAGTTTGGATGTGACAAAAGCCTGTCACTTAACTCTCAGTCTTTTTTATTCATATGTAAATGGAGAAGGTTGGACTAGGTCAGTGTTTGCCACCTGGGGGCTGGGGCCAAGTGGTGTGTTACCTGAGCGGAGAGTTAAATGACATCACATCACATGGTGAGCAAGTCCTGTTTCAATTCTTTTTCAATCTTTGTGATCTAGCCCAGGAGAGAGCCCGATTGCAGTGCTAGTAGGCATTAATGCCTTGATGACACTTGCTGATCTCCCATTTATCACAAACGTCTGCGCCTGGATAAGGAGGCAATGGTATTTATTTACCCTGACTTGTTGTGATTGTACTTCTAAAAATCTTCTCTTCTGTCCATGAAGAGATGGTTTTATTTGATCTTAGCTTAACGATATCCATTTTCTTTTTGAATAAATTGATTTAAAAACAAAAGTTAGTTCAGTCAGAAAATTATGTAAATAATACAGTAGGTAGCCTGTGGCAGAAATCTGGGAAGTGGGACAGGAAGCTTGGAAGCTAGAACTGGGCTTCTCCCAGCCAGGAGTTCAGAGAGGAGGGAAGCTTCCTCTTGGGCCAGGATTGCTTATCTGGGTATGGGTGTGCCAGGAAGGGGTGGCATGAGGTTCCTAACCCAGGGGGTAAGCCCAGAGTCTCCAAAATGAGCCCTTGTCCCCCCAAGAGCTCAGTCGACACTTGAAAGTAGAGCCAGAAATATGTATTGATGTAAAGCTCTTCAGATGGTGCTCTAGCAGAAGGTAGCACGCCAGCATTATTTTAAGCTTAACTAGAACATCCCAAATCTTTTTCTCTTAAGTTTTTTTTTTTTTTTT
>NW_004567116.1:42858218-42951431 GCF_000260355.1 Condylura cristata | reverse complement strand
TTGAAAAAGGGAATTGGGTGAGGTGGATGTAGCCTAGAAGATGGGGTCTAAATTGAATGTAGGGAGAGAAAAGAAAGGGATAGAGTCCCTCAGATCTGGCAAAGGGTATAGTGTGTGTGTGTGTGTGTGTGTGTGTTTAAAGATTTAGAACTGGGGTACAGGCCAGCGGTGCAGAGGGTGAGAGGATTCACCAGAGACAGAGTGGGGAGAGCAGGAAAGGCAGCAATTACACTAATAAGAGGAACAGTGGGTGAGACAAGAGTCTGGCTTAGTTCCTTGGCTGGGGATTGAACTCATAGCTCTGAGTCTTTATCCCTAGGCCACTCGGGAGGCCCCTAGAATCCAAAAATCTTTAGGAAAGATCCTGAGATGAAGAGAAAATGGGTGGACAATAGCATTATACTCTCAGCTGAATTTTCAGCACTACCTGCTTGACGCTTGGATGTGAGTTAGTGACAGCATCTGGGACAGAACATAGAGAGCTACTCGGTATCATCTGAATGGGACTTGTAAGGCTATGGGGCAATATTTATGACACAGGAAAGAGGTCACAAATAGCACTCACAATCGCCTCTCTAGCTTTATTTCAACTATATAAAAGACATAGAAGCTGTTGGAGATATCTGTTTTAAAGTGTGAATAGCAGTTATTTCTGGCAAAGGGTATAGTGTGTGTGTGTGTGTGTGTGTGTGTTTAAAGATTTAGAACTGGGGTACAGGCCAGCGGTGCAGAGGGTGAGAGGATTCACCAGAGACAGAGTGGGGAACAGAAAAGGCAGATGGACTGAAATACACTGCTGAGGGGAGCAGCAGGTGGGCCAGGAGAGGTCTGCTGCACAGTGTGGGTCAGCCCTGGCTGGGGATTGAACTTGTGCTGCAGTGGCTCAGACAGCTTCCTAGTGTTGCGCTTTAACCCATTGTGCCGCCTGAGTGGGCCCAGGATAGTGTGTTTTTAAAGATGCTTTTCAATATTTTAAGATTTTTTTTTTAGCAAGTAGAAATACTGAACGTACTCTCTGTCTCCCTTCAAATCAAAGGTATCAGTTAGATGGAACTAATGACAAACCTGACTTTGACATTACTAATGTGTGACTGTGTTCAAGTATTTACCTCACTTTCCTCACCTGAAAAATGGAGTAAGTGCCTTTCTCAGGTTGTGAGTGAGCATCAAATGAGATGATGCCCAGAGCCATTTATTGGATTCCTGTTCATGCCAACATTATTTCATAATAGCCACAGTTCTTCAAACATTATCGTTGCCATTGTTGATCTTAGAAATACTATCACCAGGGCCCTCCCTGGTGGCACAGTTGGGTTAAAGCACAGCACTGTGACGCTATCTGCAGCTACTGCAGCATGAGTTTGATCCCCAGCCAGGGAGCTGACCCACACAGTGTGGCAGACCTCACCTGTCTCACTTGCTGATACCCTCAGCAGTGTACTTTGTCAGTCTGCCTATACTTTATCAATCTGCTCCCTACTCTGTCTTTGGTAAATCTTCTCACCACCCCTGCATCTCTGGCCTGTACCTCAGTTCTGTAAGCATAAATAAATAAATTAAAAAAAAAGAAGAAGAAGAAGAAGAAATACTGTCACTGCTGGTACATTTGAAAGGTGCTGTGTGAACGAACTAGAGAATTAAGTTGGGAAAATAAAATTCTGAAGGCCATCTTCTCTGCTCATTGCAGAAATTCATATGCATCCACACACTTATATAAGTGAGCAAGTGCATCTTGAATTACCCACCTGTGGCGCAGAGCACTCACTGTGGGAATTTTCCATATGGATGACCAGGTTCTGCCAACACACACTCTCAGAGGAATCAGACAGGCCCCTTGCTTGGCACACCTAGTTTCCCTTCCCAGTCCCTCTTTTTTAAGTTGAGATAAATTTTGCCATTAATCATTGTAACATGTGAAAGTCAGTGGCATTTAGTATCTTCACAATGTTGTGTGACCTACACCTCGATCTGGTTCCAAGATGTTTTCATCACCCCCAATGGAGACCCTAAACCCAGTAAGCAGTGACGCCCTCGCCAGCCCCTGGCAACCAATGGTGTCTGTGGCATCACTCTTTACTTGCCTTAGAACCATGTGTAAAACGTGGATATTGGGTTTGGGGTATTGGGTGGTGCTTGTTGGTTTTTAGCAGCTGAGTAAAGATCCCCCTATGAAATGAATGCGTGGACTCAACCACCACTTCATTGAAAACAAAATATTCCTGTGAATTCACTTAAGACAGATTTTTTTTCTCACAAAGGGTTTTTGCGCTGGTTCTCCACCCCCACCCCCCGGGAGGGGATGCATCATCATGCCAGGTGATTTTGTCAACATGAGGGTTCTTTGCCAAGGCTTTGCCTTTTCTACCATCTCCTCTGAGAGTCTATACTATTCCAAGCTTTGTGAATGCTGAGCTGGGAGCTGGAGGCAGCTTCACCAGACTCTCCAGCCGCTGATGTGCTTCTGGAGACTGCCCATGAGCCTGGCCAGGAACTGGATCTGAGTTCCGGACCCAGCTCTGTCATCTCTAGACATGTGACCCTGGTCAAGTTAATGCACTCACAGAGCCTGAGCTTCTGTTTCTCTAAAGAATAATCATTGTAAGTTTTCATAGAGGATTAAATAAGATAAAGATGGTGGGAGGTTTCTGAGAATCAGTGAACATCATACTTTGATTTGCTTTCCTGGAAGCAGAGGAATGCATTAGAAAGCTTATCCAAGAATCTAGAATCAGATGGCTTGCGATTAAATTCTAGTCTTGCTACTTATCAATCATGGGCACTTGGGCAGAAGTACAAAAGAAGGCTAAAGATGGGCAGATTGACTGCAGTCCAGGTTATTCCACTCAAGTTCTGTGAGTTCTTAGGCTCTTACAACCTCCTATCTACCAGATGGAGAGAACAGAACCTCCTTCAGTGCTGCATGGAGGTGAGATCATGGATGTGACGGGCTGAGCACATCCTTTTCTGGTATTGTGGCACTGAACATGTGTTCACAGCCTGTCCTGTAGGTCATGCATTCAAGTGTCCTCTTGGGTCAGGTTGATTACTTAACTTGTAGGGTGGCTAGTAAATGATATTGGGGGAACCTCTTGGGGTAGAGGGGATGGGGGAGGGCTCCCTTTTGGGTGATCTTAGTGGTAATTACAAAACAATGAAATAGTATTGCAATTCTGTTGTTTTTAATTTGCGACTCAATTAGCAAGAGCAATGGGAGTTGGGTGAGGCTTAAATAGAATTAGTAATTGGCCTGCATTTTCACCCTTTTTTGAAGGGTAAGCCTCGGTTTCTTCATCAGCAAAATGGGGATATCAGTGCCTTCTCAGACCACCTCATAAAGTAGCAGTGAGGAACAAATGAGATTTTTTTAAAAATTGTACGTGAAAGCATTTTATAAACTGTAAAGTGCTATGCAAATATAACTGATTATTATTTCATTTCAAAGACATTGTTTTGTTGGTGCCTCGTCACAGACAGTGTTTGCCCTTCCATTTGGTCCAGGTGCTAATCTTTTGTGTCATGAATGTGCATGGGGCACTCACTGGTTAGTAGTGTTTGCTTTATCCAAGTGGTCTCTGAGCTGGAAAAGATGGAGAATTCCTTCACTAAAGGGTCATATCTTTTGGATCTATTGACAGCATGTCATGTGGAACTCAAAATTGCCTGCGTGAATGCAGATAGATTGCATCTATTAGTTCCTTCTTGTCATCATGACCTGTCAGAAGGGAAAATTAAATGTGCCTACAAATATTTCAATATTTATGCTGTGTGCAAGGTTTAATATTCATCGGGAGAAGTGAGTGGGGGGAAAGAAAAAAAAATCCACATTCTTTACTTTGGGCTCAGAAATTAGTCAGTTCAGCAAGGATTCTTTGAGTATCTACTGTGAGGTAGCAGGTGGGTGATATGCCAAGGTTTGCAGAGCAAAGGCCAAATCCGAATATTGACAGTTCTTTAAGAAACCCTGGGGCATCTGTCCTTCCCAGAAGGATGATGGACTCTTCACAGGGTTGAAAAAGGGAATTGGGTGAGGTGGATGTAGCCTAGAAGATGGGGTCTAAATTGAATGTAGGGAGAGAAAAGAAAGGGATAGAGTCCCTCAGATTCCAGAAGCTCACTCCTGCCTTTTAGGATGTGGGTGTGTACTAGGACTCCATAGCTCAGTCATAAATTCCAAAAGGCACTGAACATTTGCCTTTGTATGGGGAAATAGACAGAAGACAATGTCTTTTAAGCACGTGTATTTTTTCCATCAATGAAAACATTGGATGTCGATGTTACAACTGTGCAGAGGGAGCATTCTACCAAAGGGATAGACGATATATGCAAATTGTACGGTGTATGTTCTTAATTTAAGTGATACATGATGTTTTGAATATGCTGTCCTTGTTTCTCTTTATGTCAAAGTATGATGATTTCATAAGTTCACACGTGACTTCATTCCCCTAACCCTATTTTTTCCCCACTAAGGTCCTAAATTCCTCAAGCCTGACTTCTGCCCCAGGGGTTTTCAGAAACCTAAGCCCCATGCTTGGCGAGGGACTGCTGTGTGTGAAATGGTAACTGCCCTCAAGGAGCTTACAATCTAGCTGGGGGTGAACGACTTGCACTTGAACGCAACTAGACTGTGAGCTTCTAGAGGGCAGGGACCTCACCCTAGTCATCTCTCTTCTCACCCTGCACACCCTCCTTGAGGGAGCTCATCCATCCCATGGCGTCAACCACCACCTGTGTGCCGAGGACCCACTAGGCCTGAACTGCCTCCTGAGCACCGCCCCAGCTCTCCAGCCATCGGAGTTGTGGGACATGAGATGCTCCACAGCCACTACTGAGTCCACTGCTCACTGAAACCCAGCTTGCCAGCTCTTCTTTGGGCCAGCCCTGACTCCCAGGCTGTGGGGCTCTGTCCCTCAAATTTTATGGACTAAACATCATGGAAAAATGCCTATGTTTCAATGTTAAGTCAGAAGGGGAGCCTATCAAATTGTATTGGTATAATGATCACATTTCTGTTAAATATAGAGATCGGAAAATGTTCTACAGTGTGTCATTGGTTGCCTCTAATGGTGAGATGATGGTTGTTTCCTTTTTGGGGCACTGTTGTGCTTTTGAAATCTCCTGCAATGACATATATCTTACTGGCATAGCCAGCAAAGATGTCTAATAAAAATGGTTAAAAGGTCTTGATTTGAATGCCCCCTTCCCTTATCCCTTTTGCCCACCAGAGTCTGACAGCATCAGCACTGTACTTCTCCCGTGGGGGTTAGTCACAGTGTTCTCTGTCTAAGTCTGTTCTGCCTCTAGACTGTGAGCCCCTTGAGGGCAGAAACCATGGCTTATACATCTTGTATCCCATGCCTAGCACAAGCCTGCCACAGGTAACCACTCAATATTTATTTGTTTTTTTAAAGGAAGGAAGAAAATGAGGTAAGAGAATGAAAAGAAAAGGACATTGGGCGGTCTCCCCTGTGTTCTTTCTTTTCTTTGACATTAACTTTTATTCTACTGAACTTTATTCATTAACTTTTTATTCTACTGAACCAATGCATCTTTAAAATCAGTGATTCCATTTTTTTCGCATTTCCATTAATAAAAGACCATAGACATTTCAATCAGGGCTTCCCAAAGGCAGAATTTGGCATATTTTAGCTGCTGTCCCTAGGCGGACTGAGCAAAGCCCCCTGCCTGATATCCAGGATAGGACACCAGGACTGTCCTGAACCCTTCTGGAGATGACAGACAGTATATTCAGGAACATCTCTTTAGGTGGAATAATGACAACTCTTGTGGGAGGTGTGGGAGGGCAAGGGAACAGCTATGAGAAAAAATAACAATAACCAACTTCTTTTGTGTGTTTACTCTGTGCCAAGCACTGTGCTATGCATCAACATGCATTATCTCTTTCAACCCTCACAGTAACCCTCTGAGGTAGGTGCTATTATCATTCCCATTTTGCAGATGAGCAAACTGAGGCTTAACAATGTGCTACCTGGCAAAACTGGAATTTGAACTGTGGTCTGCCGATTGCAGAGCGTGCGCTCAGCACTGCTTCCCTCTTCTGAGGCTGAGGGGGAGTGCAGGGCAGAAAGGACATGGGAGGGATGTGGAAAGGTTGGGAAACTGGTGATGTTCTGTAGCAGCAGTGCTTAACCTGAAAGACACAAAAATCTGAGATACTCTAAAGTTGAAAGCAATGGTTCGGTGTTATGTCCGGTTTTCTGGGAAATTCTTCGACAGAGCATGTATGGTTTAAAAAAAAAAAAAGTAGTTAAGAAAGCATGCCCTGAACTGGAGAGGAGTTGGCATGACCAGTCTACTCCATAGTTCCATAGTTAAGAGGATCTAACTGAAAAGGAAGAAGTATCGTGAATAAAGCATCTCTGAGAACGTGGAGGCATAGTCCGTGTGTGTGTGTGTGTGTGTGTGTCTCTGGGCATTTAGAACAACTGTTTACCAAATCAATCAACAAATATTTATTCATGTAAAGATCTTTTAGTTTGTTGGGGTTGTTTAAAGAAGGATCTCTGCCTTGGGTGGGAGTTTGGGCTAATGAGATAATAATAATAATTACCATTTATTGAGTGCTGGCTGTGTGCCAGGCAACTCTGCTGGGCACCTTATATCTGCATGTCGACTTAATCTTCACAACAACTCCAGCAAAAAGGCTTTATAAGCACTCTCTACAGACAGGGAACTCTGAGTTTGAATGTCTTGCCTAAGTCACAGGAGCTTAATCTAAGTAAGTAGAAGAATACCATTTGATTCTAAGTGTGTTTCCCAAAATCTACACTTCCACCACTGTTTCCTCTTTATTCTTGGTGTACAATGTGTGTATTTCCATCAGAAGTAACCTCCATCAAATTATCACATTAATAAACCAAAGTTATTTAAGCTGAGATGTGGTGTCTGCTAATTTGCCTAGCTGTTTTATAGGAAAGTCTTGAGCCTTGAGTCTGGAGCTGACCTAGATCACATCCATGGTCAATTCTGACTGTAAATTTTCCTCTCAGTTTTCAAAGAATCAGAATCTTTAATTGTTCTGACTAAACAAAAATTATTGCCTTCCCACCCCCAGTTCTTCTGTGGTCATGGGATCAGAGATGACAGATTTCTCCTGTCTTAACTAGATTCAACCTTGTCCAAAAGTCCTTTCAAACAAGAAGAAAGCAACTATGTAAATATGGGAAACAAATACCCCATTTCCCTTTCTTTCCCCAGGGAAGAATAAGGAACCAGTAGATTTCTGCTTACTAAAAGCAGTTGGAACTGATGTGTCCAGTGGGCTGGCTTGACTTCAGGAAATAGCTAGCAAATCAGAGTAAGAAATGGCAAAGAAATGTTGGCTGTCATTTGGATTTGTGAGATTTGGGGCTGATTTCTTGCATCTGACTATGAAAATCATGCAGGATATTGGAGCAGTGTTCGCTGATAAATCTTACTATTTCCTAATATAGGATGAGGGGCCAGGCTTGCTGGTCCACACGGTAGTCTTACTCAAACTCTCTGGTGAATGACTCTACCGCATTCCTCCATGCACCATCCTACTTGGGCCTCTGTGTCTTTGTTGTGCCATCGCCCCTGCTTAGAATGTCTACTTTGTGTCTCCTTCACCTATTTATTCTTCAAGCCTCTGCCTCCAGATCCCTTCATCAACAGCTGCTTTCTTGTCTATTCTAGGTGCACGCTGTCAGCTTCCACCGTGAACCCCCATCTTAGTTCTAGAACCTAACTCACTAAGGCTCTTATTTTTCCTAATACCTGTCTTTTGTCTTTCATCACAGAACAAAGTACTCAAATATGTTTGTTGAACAGCACTGAATAAACTCTGCAATGCACTGTGAGCATGTAACACAGTATATGGCTCACCAAGTGTAGTTACATCTCTGTGACCCAGTCACTTTCTTCAACTGCTCTGTCAGTGAGCAGTTGCAAATGCTAAATATAGTGTCATAATTTGGTTTAAGACAACAACAACAAAATTAAAAAGAGATTAAGTAATCTGCCCAGTGTCTTGCAGTTTGCAAATGCAGTTGTAGCTGCAAGCCCTGATCAGTCTCAGGGTTTGAGAGGTCTGGCTGGGTGGACCTTGCCAGCTTTCAAAAGCACCTGACTTAACTTTCAACTCAGAAGAGACTCCCTATC
The DNA here is from genome assembly GCF_000260355.1 of Condylura cristata. NCBI lineage: Eukaryota > Metazoa > Chordata > Mammalia > Eulipotyphla > Talpidae > Condylura > Condylura cristata. The sequence continues at coordinate 42,943,292 of NW_004567116.1, read as the reverse complement.
CCCACTATCTGCTACTTCTGAAAATGCTTAGGCAGTCCAACTTTGCATGTTGAATCCTGTTTGGAACCCAGGGAAAGGTGAGGGGCAGAGGTTAAGATTCATGCAGTGGGGTGATGCAAGGCACAAGACAGAGAGAAAAGCCTAGAACAAGCAGCCACCTTGGGCCACATTTCAGATTTTGTACTGTCCATCTGCACGACAGTCCTTATCATTGTTCTTGCACAGATTTGGAGTAAATGTAAACAAACAAACATGTAAATTCATTAATTAGAAAAATTTCTGAACTTTAATTTTGCTTGAGTAGGAATGATAAGGATAATACCTTCTGTGCAAGGTTGTCATGCAGATTTAATGAGAAACCACAAATAAATGGGCCTTGCGTGGAGGCACAAAGTTGGCATTTTTAAATGCTAGACTGTTTTCCTTCTAAGCCTCCCCTTGACAGTGTCTGCAGATTGGTTTACTGATTGCTTGCAAGCCCCAGAAGGGAGAAAAAGCCAGATTATCCCCCTCCGCTGTCCAAGTATTGAACCACTCAGGAGCCAGCCCTCCCTGGATATTCTAAGTGGGCTGCCCTACAGGGAAGTCCTGCAGCTTCAGACCTGAGGCTGAATGGCACAGCTGCTTCTGCCTTCGGAGTCCCCAAGCGCTAGGCTGTTGCACCCCCCCCCCACTTCCTTTGATACTGTTTGTACTTACTGGGATGTCCTTCCCTGTTCCCTACTGGTGACAGCTACCTCTGGCCTGGACAGGAATTACCAGATGCCAAATGTTTAAGAATAGCAGATTAACCCAGGAGAAGATGCAGGGCTAGGACACTGCCATGCAGTGTAGAGAGGGGAGACTTTGGGGTCACTCAAACGTGGTTTAGAATCCTAATTCTACCCTTTCCTGCCTTTTAGTCTGTCCACGTTATGCAGTCACTGGTGCTTCAGTTGGTTTCTTCATTTGCAACTCAGAGATGTCAATAACAATAATACCTACACTGTAGGGCATCACCCCACTGCATAAATCTTAACCTCTGCTCCTCACCTTACCCTGGGTTCCAAACTAGCCTTGGCTAGTCCCAAGGCTTTGGCCTTTTCAGCACCTGCATTTTCTGGAACTCAGCCCTTTGACCCTCCCCCAACACCTCAAGCCCAAGTGGGAGACTTCCTCCTCTGTGCCCCAAAGGTCTAGCGTCTGAATCTAAAGTACCTGCTGAAATTCCCGTGTCCTTAAGTTGGCTCTAAAGCCTCTTGGGGTACCACTGGGAAAAATCATGCCAAGGAGTGAGAGGAAAGTGCCCTCTGTGCATGGGCCAGTACCCCTCCACTATTGTTTCCACAGGTGTCGAGAGCAGTTTCTCAGACTTGCTAGGCTTCAGTGACTCATGCAGTTATTCAAGACACACTCTCTCCTCTGCCTCTGGGAGATTAGATAGGCCCATGGAGTGTGACCCGATGAGGGGAGAGGAATGGGGAGATCCACCAGCCTCCATGCCTGAAGGTCAGAGGGAACTGTATGTCAGTGGACTGGAAATACAGCAGAAGGGGGGATGCTTCAGCTGTGCCTCCACTGTCTATTGTGTCCCCAGCGCTCCCCCCTCCCCCGCCTCCCAATTAGGGCTGCAATTTGGCACACACTCCTGGACTCTGTGTTGAAGGGGCCCCCACATGGGGGCCAACAGCTGGGCAGCTTTGAGAGCCAGGGAGGCAGAAGTGACAGGGCCTTTCAGGTCTGGGGATCACAGGCTTTGATTGAGGGTGGTTTGCTTGTTCAGCTCTTAAGCAGCCTGGCTCCTGGGCCACCCCATACTCTGGGGGTTGGAGCAGGCAGGGAGAGCCAGGAAGGATTATAAGACTTTTTCTCTGAGGCTTACAGTGATAAAGCCATCAGCACACCAATCTAGACTTATTCCTTGGACAAGAAGTAGGCAAGAGTGATGCAAAGAACTGGAAGAGGCAAGGAGTTAGGCCAGGATTAAGACAGACAAAAGATGTCTAATTGGGCCATTCAACAGTGGAGAGACTTGTACAATTGCAGAGGTCAGAGTTCTGAGGAGTTAGGTTAAGCTGGTCAAGAAAAGCTTATGGAACCACCGGGGTTTCTTCTGAGCCTTAAAGTGTATTGACCTCTGAGAAGAAAAGATGAGAGGCCATAGGCAGGGGGAGATCTGAGCACAGATACAGGCAGGGAAAAGGGTCTTATATTTATTACATACTGATATGTTACCCATATAAACTCTCACATTAATGGTAAGGTAGGGGTAGATTTTTGTGTCCATTTTGCTGACTAACTCTTTAGCTAGCTAACTCTTTAGACCTGTGTCTCTTCACCTCTTTGCCCTGAGGACAGGGCTTCAGAACAGGCCTCTGATGAATATTAAGCAATATCAAAGAGCATAAAGCACATTGTAGGGCTGCTGGCAGAGCCAGGGTTTAATTCAGGATTCCCCAAAGCCCATGTTGCCAGTCTCTTGGCTCAAGTGGTTTAAAGTGCATGAAAAGCTGGTTGGACAGTAAGCGAAGGATGGAAGATTTTCAATGCTTGAACCATTGAAGGCCAGCAACAGCCCCTGCTTGGAGGAGTCAGCTGATGCCTGTGGCCTGTTAGAACTTGTGTGAGTTTGTCACTAAGCTGCTGGCAGACGTGGTTGGTCACACTTACCCTACTGCCTCCCTGAGAACCCAGCAGGCCACGTCTCCAGTGCCTGCTTCTTGCTCACAATTTCTAACTCAGCACAAGCCATTCTAGACTGCAAACTCCATGTAGACAGGAATGGGGTCTATGTGTTTCCCTCTTTTTCCTCAGTGCCTGGCCCTGTGATGTAGTAGATGCTCAATTTTTATCTCATGTAGCAACTTTAGAAAGTAGTAGTCAGTCAGTTGGGCTCATTTCTGGAGATTGTGTCCTAACAAGAAGTTAGAACTGATAAGCCACTGGATTGGAAGGCTTTAGACTGATGTGAACGAAATGGTAAAAGATGCAAGCATTTGGGAAGGAACTGGTTCTTTCTCTCTACTGCAACACTTTGTTCTTATGTTAGGGCACTTTCCACATGCCGCTGTGGTTGATGTATTAGTGCCTAGTGCTGCTATAGCAAAAGTATTGCAAACTGAGTAGCTTAAAACAACAGAAATGTATTGTCTCATTGTTCTGAGCCCTAGAAATACAAAATCATGGTCTCTGCAGGGTTGGTTCTTCTTAGGAGCTCCTTGACCTTGGTTTGCAGCTCATCATTTTGTCCTTACATGGCTGTCTTTTCTCTGCATTTGTCATCTCCTCTGTGTGTCTGCCTCCTCTTCGATCAGCACACCAGTCAGGCTGGTTTAAAGGCTCACCCTAGTCCAGTATGACCTCACTTTAATTTACAGCTTAGTTACAAATCTGCAAAAACTCCATTTCCAAATAACATCACATTTACAGGTACTAGAGGGTACTCCTTACCACCTCTTTTGGGGGAACACAAATTGAACTCCCGATAGTTGACGTATCATGTATCAGTGGTAGACAGACTAGTTCATGTATGGTGTTTTATAGTTTGTGAACAGTGATGATTATAATAATTTCCTACAAAAAGTCTGCAGTGGTGACATAATCGACCCTATCAGAGAGGCAGAAAACAGGTTCAAAAGCAATCTGCTCAAATACACACAGCTAGGAAGAGACAGAAGGAGAAGGACTTGAAGCTGGCACTTCAGATTCAAATCTGGTCCTTTCCTGCTGTGTGTCTGGCCTACTGCACCCCGGGGCAGGTATGGGAGTTCCTGGGCCCACAGGGTGCTCAAGGAGAGCTGCACTCTGGAAGTAATTACTGGCTCCAGTTGCACGTGGAAGCACCCTTCTGCTCTGGAGAGACCATCATGGCTAGCACACATGACCATTGTATGACAGAAAGTATAAGGTAACCAGGGGACACTTAGGATTTAGTGAGGCTGCAGACTCTTCTGTAGTGAGACATCAATTTCACTTTGGGTGGGGGAATGAGAGAGCCAGTATTGCATTTCTCATTCCTTTTTCTTTCTTTCTTTTTTTTCTTGAAAGATTTATTTATTTATGCATACAGAACTGGGGTGTAGACCAGAGGTGCAGGGGCAATGAGAGGATTCACAAGAGACAGAGTGGGGAGTAGAACAGGCAGATCAACAAAGCACACTGCTGAGCGGAGCAGTGGGCAGGCCGGAGGGGTCTGCCGCGCCAGGTGGGTCACCTCCAGAGTGGGGTTGGAACTCATGCTGAAGTGGCTTTCACATCTTAGTGTTGTGCTTTAACCCAGGGTCTTCCTTTTTCTTTTTTTAAAGATATATATATATATACAAGAAACAGGGTGTAAGCCAGAGGTGGAGGCGGGGGTGAGAGGATTCATCAGAGATAGAGTAGGGAAGAGCAGAGCAGGTGAATCTACTAAAGTTAGGGATCCTCTGGGCAGAGGACTCATGCTGCAATGGCGGGCTATTGCTCCAAAGCGCTGAGAACTTAACCCCTGTGCCACCAGGGAGACCACCATTCTCATTCTTCTTTCAGATAACAAGCCTGCAACCTCAGCATTCTCTTCCCCTCTGGTTTAGGTCCCTTCCTCCTTCAACCTCTATCTTGCCCTCAGGCCCACCTGCCCCCAGCCCCTCCAACATCCAGTGACCGCCAGAATTAAGCACCTGCTTGTCACTCGTCCCTGCAACTTCCACCGCCCATGGCAAAGTCCATGCGCCTCTGGTCCACCCACCCACGGAACACCCCCTGCTCTGTTACGCAGTGCGGCTCAGCATCTGTCTTGTTCTGTATATATCTTGGAGTCCCAACTCCTTCTCCTTTGAGAGAATTCTCCCTTGCCCCCATTTCTTTGGCCTGCTCATCTTTCATTTCCATCTCACTCATTCAGGGGTGTCGATAGTCATGGCCTGGACTGATGTGGGACTGGCCAGCAGACAGTGTAAATGGGGGCAGAAGCTGTGACTTCCCTCCTCCCAGGGGCAGAATGACAATCTTGAAGCCACCGAGGGCAGATGGATGCCTTCTTGGCATCAGGTCTGCTGAGGAAGGCTATGTAGCTTGGTGTTCAGGAGAAGAAGGACGTCCAGAGAATCCTAGAAATGGTCAAGTCAAGTCACTGTGGAAGAGGTTCTTCATCTTTGAACATTAGTCTCCCCTTCTCTAAAAGGGAGATGGTCTGTCTATTCCATGAGGCTTTTTGGAGGACCAAACTCAGTCATCTTTGTGATGACTTCCCTGGCACACAGTAGGCATGCAGTGTGTCCCAGCTGGAGTCCAGAGAAAGGAGGAAGGGGGTTATGACGAAAAATGGTGAAAAGGAAATAAGTCCAGGATGCTGGCAGGCAAGGAAAATGAAGGTGAGGAGATTTTGGGGAGCTCTGAGGGCTAGAGATGAAGCCTGGATCCCACACTGAACAACAATGTGTGGAGAACCATAGCGACTCATGGATTTTTGCACGTCCGCCCACCTCTTAGATATCTCTACTCTCTGACTACATGTGTATCACTCTTTCCATTCTCAATATTAACATGCTGAGAATTCCAAATTTCGTTTAGGGTGATGGCAGAGAAAGAGGAGAAAGAAAGGGCGAGGTGACTGACACACCCAAGAGTCAAAACCGTAAAGATCTATGCCTCAAACTTAACGAGTCTGGAGAGCCACACAGGCTTACCTTCCGTGGCTTGTTAAGTACCTAGTAGAGATCAGCACCCCGTTTCCTATTGCCAGTTTAGCACCCTTTATCCATGGTGCTGCAGGGAGAGGGGGAGGGAGGGGTTTTCCCAGACAGATTGCTTTGGGAAATGGGGACCCTGTAGGTTGCTTGGCTGCTTCTTGCTTTTCTCATTCCAAACCTTTGCAATCGAAGCGCACAGAGAAACATATGGGTGCATTTCCTTTGGAGACTTTGCTTTACCAAGGGGGGCTCTCACTGGCAAGCAACCCAGACATCCTGCCTGCTAATTTAGCCTGTCACTCAATACCCCAAGGCTATTAGCAATTTACAAAGTGGGTATCTCCTAATTAGCCTATGAAGTAATTGTTCCATTTGCCTTGCTCCTTCTGCCTCCAAGTTCACAGTAAGTCTCTCCTCCTCTGATACAACACAAGGCTTCTACATCTTCCCTAAATTTCCCAGCAAGCGGACATCCTAAGGAACTGTTCTCTTGTTCTCTGGGGTTGTGAGGCAGAAATTTCAGGCTTCTGCTCTGGGAGAGCCTCCTCCACCTCCTGGCCGCTCCTGCACTGGCCCCTGCACTCAGTGGCAGAGAAGCTGCCTGTCCTCAACCTCAGACCCTGGTTTTTCTGTCAGAGAACAGTCTAAGGGAGTCAGCATTGGTTGTAAAGTAAATGTCTTTTTAAAATATCAACTGCATAAAAAGAGAAAGCTAATTTATTCTTTGGATCGCTTTTGAAACACCCCCTATTGATTTCCTTTTTAAAGAGAAATAAAAAGTCATTTGGTTATGGGCAAACACCAATTTTCAGTATCTTTCGGTTGGAGGGAATGGCAGGAATGATTGCTCTTGCCCTTTGGGATTAATAGGTGCACATCCACAGTCCATCCTCGGAAGCTCCTGGGATCAGACGTGTTCTGGAGGGGGTGCATTTTCAGATTTTTACAAAGGAACTTGGCTCTATATTCCGGTTTGGAGCAGAGCTCTTTAATCAAGTTCATTAATTTTTTCTGCAGTGAAAGGTTTGACGGTTCACACTAAGTGGGAAAAATAAAGACCATAAATAGTTTCACATCACTTCAGGTCAGGTTTTGTCACCAGATGGGTTATTAAAAAAAGAAAAATCTTTCAATTTTAGAATTTTTTGAGGGACAGGATTGATGCCTGTGGCTCTATGTGATAAACATTTACTACTGCACTTAAAATCCATACGGAGATGGCGATTGCCTTTGTGTGGTTGTGGAAATCAGTTTTCAGCAGTTACAAAGATGGAGAGACCTCAGGTGAGCTGGGAGTGCCCCATTCAAATTAGCATCCCAAAGGCTTGCACAGGGCAGGCACTGAGGTAGTGAAGTCCAGGAATACCCACTGAACAAACACACCGCCAGGCTTAGTGTTGGTGAAAGTTTGTTGGCATCCATGTACCTGACCTAGTGTCAGAATTACCTTGGAAAATAAAAATAACTATAAAATAGCATCCATAATTTATACTTACAGAACATTACTATTACCATTGTCAGTGCTGCTCCAAATGCCTGCCATATTTCCAGAATTTCCAGAATTCGCACCACCGCTAAACTAATATGAGTTTAGTTACACTATACTACGCTAAAATAATTTTTGGAAGTAACTCACCAGCATTTTGGCTCCTGAGTTGACACATGTAACTACACTGCTGGAGGTATCCAAGCAGGACTTAAGCAAACAGGAGCTAAGAGAGAGCCATGACCAAGAGAGAACCATCTTTAACAAAACACTGCACTAGGTCCTCCCCGGTGGTGCAGCGGTTTAAAGCCCTGCACCACCGGGGACCCACATGGCACGGCAGAACTCTCCAGACCTGCCTACTGCTCCCCTCAGCAGTGGACTTCCTTGATCTACCTGTTCTAATCCCCACTCTGTCTCTGGTGAGTCCTCTCACCCCTCTGCACCTCTGGCCTGTACCTCAGTTCTGTATGAGTGAATGAATGAAACACTGCATTACTGAGCATTTACTATGTGCCAAGCATTATCCTACTTAGGCCTTACAACTACCATTTAAGAAAAGGACTTTATGTCCCACCTCCAGGTAAAGGAACCAGAGCTCAGGGTGGTGAAGGACATGGACATGGTAGGTCTAAGACTTGACTTCAGGACTGAAAGGCACTAGAGATGAGGTGCTCAGGGTGAGAGACTACAGGTGCTGGCCTCTAGGAGTCTACATGGAAACTCAGACTTGAGACACAGAGACAAGAACATTCTGAGAACAATGAGGGTCAGATTCATGACCTTGGTTGCATGTCAGCATTTGAAGGAGAGTAGAGACTCCACAATAGTCAGGTGCCCCTGTTCTCTGGGCTCCAGTTTCTTGTAACCCCTACTTGCCTGCCAAAGAAATTAATGGCATGATTTGGTTCTGTGATAGTGTGATACCCATAGAAAGGGGAAGTTCCAGGTTCCCTGCCCCATCAGAGGAAGGGTGGAGTGAACTGCAAGGGGAAACTGAAGACTAGAAAGAGAAGACTTGGAGGAGGCATATGGAGAAGAGGGACATATGAAGAAGAAGCTGTGCTTGGCATCTCGACCTTGGATTTGTATCAGGGTCTTGGGGGGGCCGAGAAAGAGACACTTGAAAGAGAGAGAGAAGTGGGTGAGAGGCCACTGGGGAGACTGACAATGGCAGCCTTTTTCTTGGCTTGGGCATTTGATTTTGCTCTTATCCTTCTAGACTCGCCTGGCCCCTTATGCCACTTTCCTTTGGGCCCCACCATAAGGTGCCTTAGACTTTCGGCCTATGGGCCACAATGGCCCCGCTTTGAGCCAACCCTGTTTGTCTGAGGATGGATAACTTTAGCTATCAAATTGGAAATTATTTTAAATTATATTGTCTTTCTCTTCTTTCTATTACACACTAATAGTATTTAATTTCTTTTCTCTTGAAGATATCATGTACTAGAGTATATTTTGTCCGTCCTTATGCAGTGGATCCAGTGCCCGTTTAGAGTATGCAGTTTTGGGGGTCTGGGAAATCCTTCATCCTGCCCTGTGACATTTCTTTGCACTTTTTCTATTTGCAGATGTGCCAGCAGTCTTTAGAACTGTCTCCAGGGGCTACAAAGCTCATATGGAATCCTTTGAAAGAAGGGTGGGATAGAAAGTTGCCCTAGCTCTCCAAATTTGCTGGCACAGGCCTCAGGGACAGTCTTGCCCACCAGAATGGGGACATGGTGGTGCTCGCAGCTCTGTGTGGTCCTTGGTGACCCCAAGGGTATCCGCAGGCGCTCTGTCTAACCTCATAGCACACATCGATCAACCTACTCCCCCAATCCTGAGATCCCATCTTTCCCCCGTGCCCCTACTCCATCCACTACTCTGGGTCTACAGGGCAATTTCCTGGCCAAGACTAAGCAGTTGCTGCTTTGCTGACCGCCCTCGCCCAGTCCCTTCCCAAGTCTGTGCCCACGTAGCCAGTAGGGTCCTCTTTTTAACACAAACCCACCCTGTTATTTTCTCTCAAAATGGTTACATCTCCCCCAATCAAAAAAGCAGGTGTAAGAAAATGTTTCCTGGAAAAGGGCAGAAAGTAAATATTTTAGGCTTTTCAGGTCAAGAGGCAAAACTGCAAATATTGTGTTGTAGTTATTTAATACCAAACAAATTTTTACAGGATTTTTATTGACACTCAGAACTGGGGTGCAGGCCAGAGATGTGGAGGGTGATAGGATTCACCAGAGACAGAGTGGGGAGCAGAACAGGCAGATCGACGCAGTACACTGCTGAGGGGAGCAGCGGGCGGGTCAGGAGAGGTCTGCCATGCCATGTGGTTACCTCTGGGGCAGGTGGGGATTGAACTCATGCAGAAATGGCTTTAGCTTCTTAATGCTGTGCTTTAACCCGCTGTGCCACCAGGGAGGGCCCCAAACAAATTTTTACAGGATTTTTATTGACGCTCAGAATATAATTATAACCGATTTTTTTTTTTTTTTTGTAATATAAGTTTACAAATGAGAAGAATGGAATTTTGGATTTTGGATGGGTTGCCTAATTGGAGTTCAAATTGGGGTTTGTTCTATTGAAGTTAGAATTCCTTCCTGTGAAATTGATCACAAATGTTTATCTGTAAAACTTATTCTTAGTTCTCAAGCCATAAAGAAATCAATTTGGCTCCAGGCGCATACTTTGCAGACCCAGGAACACTAGCCATGCATTTCAGCACTGTCTGCTGGAATCACCGGGCACTTCTAAGATACACCGCCTGTGAGAGCCAAGCCAGGCCCAGGGAGCCAGCCTCTCCAGGCATGAGGCCCTGGACACCAGAGTGGTTGGAAAGCTGCTCAGTGATTCTGTGTGCAGCACTGGTCCCCAGGCCAGACCCACAGAAGACCCACCTCCATCTGGTGGAACCACCGCCTTCCTGCCCCTTTTCCTGCCAACTCCTAACTCCTCTATTAGTACCATAACACCAAAGGCAATTCCTTAATTCTGGGTTTTGCTCACACTGTCCCCTCTGCTTGGTAATGCCCACATCTTACTCCTGATCCTTGAGACTTCGCTTCTCTTAGGTGGCCCTTCTCCTCTCTGGTCGCTGAGGCCCTTCTATTGCTCTGCACTTGGTACACAAACCCCCTCGCTGTAATTGCTCATTGACCTCCTGAGTCCTCCACACTGACCTTGAGCTCCCAGAGTCCATGGTTCAGTTTCTCTGGATGCCTTGAGTCCAGCCAACATATGCGGAACAACCTCCCTCCCCCCCATTCCTGTCCACCCATGTTCAATAATGTTTGCTGGACAAATGCAAGAATGAAGGAATACACTCAGAAGCCTGCCAAATGTAAGCGAGAGGACTCCCCCAAGGGAGCGGGGCTGCCAGGGCTGAGGATGAAGGTGTGGCAGTGGTTGGTTTCAATTCTTGTTAATCACAAGTCTATTTTTTGGGAATCTTATGTTTTCTGTAACTTGTACTTTCTCACATTGTGACTTGGCACTTGTTTTAAGGAAACAGTGTTTTTTCCTTGATTTTTTTCTGTGAAGAATTTTGCTGCTGGAAAACTCAGCCCATATGTGGTTAAAAGAAAAGAAGTTCTTTTAACTATATTGGCAGGAGCATCCTAATACATTCTTTCTCTTAGCCCAGTTCCCATTACCCCTGCCTCTGCAGACCTGGGGGTGATTCTTGCTTTAACTTACTACCCTGTGACTGGCCCAGGCCTCATTCTACCCTCCCTGGAATTGGGGATTGTCTTCACCCACACTCTGCAAACATTTTCATGCTCTTGCTAGGACCTTTGCCACCTTTCACCCTCCAAACTTCTCTTCTTTCTGTCTTGGTTTAGTTTGGGTTTGCTTACCTTAAGTGTACAAAAGGGAAAGAGTAGAGCCCCATAAGGTTGGGCTAGAAGAAGCCACCACAGCCCTCCAAATGGATGGGAGAGGAAGTAAGTATGCTCACTGCACAGGCGCTGAACTTTGAACAATGCTGGGGTTGGGGCACTGATTCCCCCCCATCTTGGGCAAAAACCCACATGGAACTTTGGACTCCCCAAATACTAACTGCAAACAATCTGAGCTTGACCAGATGCTTTACTAATAAAATAACATCATCTGTTAACACATATTTTGTGTGCATGTGGATTATATACTGTATTCTTTTAGTCAAGTATGGTGAAGGACTCCAGTGAGTTGGTGCTGGGTATGCCGTGGTAATATCTGAAGAGTGTAAGCCTATGCCTCTGAATCACATTGTTACCAAGGCAAAAAAAAAAAAAAAAGAAAGAAAGAAAAAAAATTGGGAAAATCTTGACGGAGAGAAAAATCCATTCATACATTCATAGGACTGCACTATGTCAGTACCATAAATTTACACTGCTGCTTACAAGAAAGTCCAAGTGTAACTACACCCACTCAGTGGCAAGTGTTGTCTCGGGTCAAATGTATATATACTTTTTTCCATTTTACTGTTGCAACACCCTGCAAGGGAGGCGGTACTATTTTTATTTTATGTAAAAAATTCCAATTTTTACAAAAGAAGAAACAGCATCAGACAGATTAAGTGATTTGCTCAAGGTCATACAGAGTTAAAAGGTTGAATAGCGAAGTATTGTGTGTGTGTAAACTTTTTATTGATATGTAATATACTCAAAGTGCACCACTTATAAATATATAGCTCAGTGGCTTTATTCACCCAGGGAACATACCCTTGCAACTAGAATCTTGATTATGGAAGAGAACATGACCCCCTCCTGCGCTCCCTGTGGCTCCCTGCCTCCCTTTTTTCTCTCTATTTCCTCTTCTGTTCCTGCAAGGACAACTGCTATTCTGACATGTCAACTAGATAGGTTTTGCCGTTTTGTGATATAATATAAATGGAGTTACAGAGCTTGTGCTTTCTTGTGTCTGCTTCTTTTACTCAGCATTGTTTGCAAGATTTATCATTGTTTTCTCACTGAGTTGTGCTTCATTCATTTTCTCCACTCTCTAACTGGTGTCTAGTGTGAGGATAGATGATTTTTATGCATCCCACTGCTGGGGAACTGTTGGTTATTTTTCAGTTTGGGGCTAATATAAAATGGTACTTCAATGCATATCCTTTATGTCGTTGGCATTCATTTGGTCCTAGGATTGGAGTTTCTGTGCAGATATATGTAGGCTCTGCTGAGTCGATACTGCCAGACAGATTTCCAAAGTAGTTGAACTGACTTAGGCTCACACCACAAGAATCTGATAGTTGTGACTGTTTTACATAGTTCCAACAACTATCCTTTTCATTCTGGTGTTGTACAGTTGTATCTTATTGTAGCTTGTTTGCATTTTCCTAGCATGGAATGAAGCAGAGTGACTGTAATGTGTTTATTGGACATTTGGGTAGCTTGTTCTGTGAAGTGTCTATTCAAATATTTTTTATAAACTTCCTTTTTTCTAATTTGTAAGAATTCTTTATATATACTGGCCTAAGTCCTTTGTCATATATTGTCATTATCTTCTCTTCTATTTTACATTTGTATTTTTACTCTTTTAATAGTCTTATTTGATAACCAGGTGTTCTTAACTTTGATATAATTCAAATAGTAATTTTTTTCCCATTATGGTCAGCACAGTTTGTGTCCTAAGAAAACTTTGCCTGCTCCAAGGTCATGAAGTTGTTCTTCTGTGTTTTCTTATAAAAGATTTTATTGTTTTGCCTTTTACATTTAAATATGCCATTCATGAGATCGAGGTCAAGGTTCATTTATTTTTTTCTACAGATAACCTGTTGATTTAGCAACAGCTGCTGAAAAGACCACTTTACTACCACTTCATATCAGTGTCATCTATCCACTATCAAATCAGGTGACTACCCACTATGAGGGTCTGCCTCTGGTCTCCTGGAGTCAAATTTTTACGCCAGAGTTATTTAGTTCCAAAGTGTTTCTTTTTTTTCATTATTCTAAAAAGAATTTGACTAATTTTGGGAACCAGCTAAGGATGAAAGGACATAATTTGCTATTTTTGAATGGGGTTGTTCCATGCTATCTAATAGAGATCGAGCCAGTACTCAAAGTCCCAAGTGGCCACGGCGGTTTGCTGGGTGGAGAGCAGGGGAACCTGGAGGGAGGGGACAATTAGAGCATGTATTTATGGAGTGAAAGGGAGGCTTTGGGACACCAGCTGGCTACAGGCTGAAGCCCATGAACCAGAACCTTTGCAAAGCTCTAGCAAGTACCTTCAAAAAAGAGAAAAAAATAATATGTTTTTCTATAGACAAAAGGAAAAACAAATTGTCAGACAAATGTTTTTTGTTGAATAAGTGGAATTTGTAGCAGGTTTTAATGAGAGTATACATAATTTGTACTTAGGGATTATTAGCTCTTCACAATCTTATTCCATCTGGGTTATTACTTACATTTCTTGATTCCAGAGGTTAATCCATATATGCTGTCTCCTTAGTAAGGGATTATATTTTTGTAGATGAGGCACAAGTAAATAAAGATTGTTTAATAACCTAGCTTCCTTCCTTTTCTATGATTGGAAAACACCTTACCCTATGAATCTAAAATCTATATTCTAAACGGACATTATTGACCATCTGGTGGAAGTTGCTTAAAATATGGACAGTGAATGCATATCCATGGTTCTCAGTCTTGCCTGCACATTTAAATTACCAGGAGAACTTTGGAGCAACACTAGTGTCTGTGTTACAGCCCCAGAGATTCTTATTTGGTGGTCTTGGGACATAAGGCCTGAGCATAAAGATTCCTGAAACTCATCAGGTGATTATAATGTGCAGCCAAGATGGTGCCCTCTGGCCGAGATGGGGCCAGTTTCCACTGGTGGTGAAACTCGCCTTTCACTCCTTCTGCCACTCTGGCAGTGCTACCACCTGGTGACTTTAGGCACCTGCCCTTCCTGCCCCTTGTCATCGCTCAGTGACAACGGGCTTTGGACATGTGGTGATTTTTTTCCTGAGCGACTGCTCCTGACCATCTATTCCAAAGCCTCAGGAGGGCCATCATGGGATCAGAGAGGGGGAGTAGTTTGTGTGCAGCCTTACAACAGGTGACATGTGGTAGGGAGAGATCTGTATTTAGGCCACCCAATTCCCAGCTGGGTGCTCAAATTCTGGCAGAGGGCAAAGGTGAAGAGTCAGCCAGGGAAGTGGGTGTCTCTGATTGGACAGGACACAGAAAGGGGAAGCTGAGGAGTAACTGCCAGGCCGACACTGAGCAAATCACAAGGTGTAATTGCAGAGCTCATGCTATTTCCATTATGTGGTTACTCTTCACCAAAGGAGCTCTGACCAGGTTCTACTGAGGAAAGAGAAAGAATTGTGTGCTCTGGGGCGCTCTGCCCAGGACACTTCCTAATTGTCACCACCTAGCCTGGGTCTAGCACACTGCAGATTAGTATAGCTGTGGCTGGGGCCAGGGGTCATTCTCAGTCATTCCAACAAAGCCTCTGTATGTGTGTGTGTTGGTGTGTTGTGTGGCTGCAATTGTCCTCTCATGAACCAGTGTGGAGGGAAGGACGAGGGTGGGTTATGTAGGTTCCAGTTTAGAGAGTTCCCTTGATCGCTCCATAGGTATGTGAGGTCCAAGTGCCAGTAGCTGGGCCAGGGCCCAGGCTCTCTGTAATCACCCTCTCTGGAGCACAGCTTCTTGTTCAGGGTCCAACACACACACAGGTTTGGTGAATGAGTGATACATTTAAAAAGCTCTCTTTCTAACATTCTGTTGATGTAGGATATGGGTAGCATGATGTTCCGTCTTAGATCTTAGGGAAAAAGAATCATGTACAAGTGACCTTGAACGACATGGGTTTCAGCCAAGTGGGTCTTAAACAAGCATTTTCTCCTGTCTATGGGTTCCACATTCACAGATTTGCTGACCCTGAATGTTAGGTGGTTGAGTCCTCAGATGTGGAAGACATGGATGCAGAAGTTATATGTGGCTATTCCACTGCTTAGAGGTTGACATCCCTAATCCCTGGGCATTGTTCTAGGGTCAAATGTACATATACCCAGGGGAGATGGACAGTGGGGAGAGAGAAACAGGAGCAGGAGCTGCTCGCTGGCAGGCACCGTTGTATCTCCAGCACCTAAGCATGGCTCAGAATGCCAAATGCACAGGGAGGCTGTGAGTGAGCAAACACCTGCCTTACCTAGATGGTGGCATGGGCCCAAGTGGCACCACTCTCTTCCTGCTGTGCTTTTGTCACATTCTCATCAGAAAAGAGAATTCATTACATGATTTAAACAGAGACTTTAATGAAGGGATTGTTTAGCAGATGGGAGATAGCAGGTTTAAAGGAATAAACAGACTCTTTTGGAGTGACCTAGGCAGTAGAGCCAAAACCTGCTACATCTGCAGGGGCAAGGACAGATAGTGGTATTTCTGGAGCCAGAAGGTGTAGAGACACTGGAAGGACTCTCCAGTGGTGCTCCTTGTGCACCAAAGCAGAAAAGCAGCCAGTGAGAAATCCCCAGCCTCTTCTCAGTCTCGTGCTCGGGCCTTCCATTGACCAATATCAACAAGATTATGGTCCTGGCCTCGAGGGTTTGGAGTGGCAAGTGTACTGGGCCACTTTTCTGCAACCCTCCGGGCTGGGCAGGTTTGTCACTGCTTCAGGCAGTTTAAAAGAGAAGCTTGGTGCCCTTGAAATCATCCTGGCAGGTTTTCTAATAGTCTGCAGGGGAAACAGGCCAGCAGGGAGACAGCAACCTAGGCCCTCCGTGAATCTCTATACTCTTTCCTCTCGTAGCCTTTCTCCCCCACCCTTCGTCACACCTCTCTACTGCTATCACTGCTCTCCACAGCCAGTCCTCCCCTCTGCTGCCTTCTGTCCTCTGCGACGCTGCCCTTATAATGCTCAGTCTCTCAGCTGAGATGTACCCACTCACGCAAGCCCACACCATCCTCCAGGTGGCCACCTTCGGGCACAGTACCCTGAGCCCACGCTTCCAAGTGCTTTCTGAGTTCAAGGCCGCAGGTGACAGCCACAGAGACCAAGAGGACATCTTCATTTACCCCTCAGCCACCTTCCCTGACTCCAAGCCGGGTGGAGAGAGGGCAGAGGGCGGCAGTGGGGAAGCAGCAACACCCAGTGGAGGGAGGAGCCTGGGGGTAGAGGGAGACCCAAGAGACCACAAGCAGGTCTGCAGGTAGTTCTGACTCTCGGTCCCCAGTGAACGTGCACTTCAGGGAAGTAATTACTACCACATCTAGGAAGTTCATCCTGCACCCTAATTACATGTACAGGACTTTTATATAGACTTGATGGTAGTGGCTTTAATGTCTCATAAATATTCCTCTAAGGATTCTACCCACAGGAAAGGGCTAGTTTTGTTTTCTAGGCCTGGAGCCAGCTCCCAGCCTTTGAAGATGAGGCTCTCAGCCTCTTCTGGGGAGGAAATCCCATAATGGTGCCCTCCATGCGCCATCAGTTCCACTGAGGGCTCAGGCACATGGGTCTCTTTCTGCAGGGGTCATGAACATCGTAACCCATGGATTCTGCTTCCTGTAAGCCTCTTTCAGGAAGGATCTGGCACTGGTTACTGAAGCTGGTCTTTCAGGGTGCGGGGAAAATGTGGGTGCTATAAAACTTCTTTGGAACTTGTTTGCTCATTTTGACTAAATTCTGGCCCAAGAATGACATGTCCTAAAAGCCTAAAACATGGCAAGCCTAAAACAGCAAAGCATAAACACAGGAGAGGAATGACACCCCAGGCAGAATACACAAAAAATATGTCGGAAGCTCCCAGCTTAAGGAAAGATGTCCACAGAGGCTGTCTCTCCTCATTCTCAGCAAACCCCCTAACATGTGCTCTCTGCTCAGTGGAACGGACTCAGGAGTTGCCAGCCGAAGGGTGGCCAGATGCAGACTGCAGTTGGACCCTCTGCTCTCCCTTACTGAGCAATGTGGCTTTGGGCAATTCCTTATCATCTCTGATTCTATTTTATTTCTTTTTTTTGGAAAGATTTATTTTTTAATGCATACAGAACTGGGGTACAGGCCAGAGGTGCAGGGGTGGTGAGCTGATTCACCAGAGACAGAGTGGGGAGTAGAACAGGCAGGTAAATGAAGTACACTGCTGAGGGGAGCAGCGGGAGAGGCAGAAGCTGCATCATGTGGGTCACCTCAGGGGTGGGGATAGAACTTACACTGCAGTGGCTGTTGCTAGCTTGCAGTGCTGCACTCTAACCCATTGTGCCACCAGGGAGGGCCCTGATTCTCTATTTTTTGTCATGTGAAATGGCCCCATGATTGTGTCTGGGCTGAAATAATGTATGCAAAAATCTTCTTTTCCATTAAATGACACATACAAATATTCCCTAGATGTAAGTTGATTTTGAAATCACTGTTTGGAAGTGGACCAAAGCTTCATCCTTCCTATTCTCATCGACTCTATGACTCTGCCCCAATGTTTTCCAGCTCTCATCTGCACTTTCCCCACTGGGCCAACAAGCAATTGGTAGCCTAACTCCTGGCTCTGTGTTGAGCCCAAAAGGTTGGGCCCAAAAAGGGGAAGAGGCAAAAATGATTGAAAGATAATGTATATTTGAGCCACAGCAGAAGCCAGGGCTACAGTAGACCAGAAAGCCTGATGCCTGTCAAACTGAGCACACCAGCCTGGGATTCCTTCAGGCCATTTAAGCTATGGGGCATGATTGCCTCTTTGACTATAATTACCACATGCCTGAGGGGGCCTAGTTTTGGAGTGCCTGAAGTTGAACTCAGCTGCCCCTGACTGACCACTTGAGAATGTTGATAAAGGCTGGGAATTGGGCCACCTGGGCGGCTATTCCCAGAGAAGGTGGAGCTGCTGGAGCAGCCAGCTGGGCTGCATGGCCTGCACAAATCATGCATGGAATTGTCAGGGCTGCATGGAGCTGCTCAGGATCTCAGAGAAGCTAAACCCTATCATGTGCTGGCCTCCTGCAGTTGGGCCTCTGCATATGTTCGTTGCCTTTAATTGTCACAGAACTCTCTGCTCTGGGTTATTCTTATTCTCACCAGACAGTTGAAAAACTAAGACTCGAAATGGTTCATTAGCCCAGTCGTGGTCACACAGCGTGCATCCTGCCCGCCCCGGGCCTTCCCTCCCTTCTCTGATACTCAGCACTCCCTCCAGGCTGTGACCACACACAGAGGAACCGCTAACGTTCAACGCTGTGTAAAGCGTCTGCTGATTGTCTTTCCCTTAAAAATAAAAAGGATTGGATGACTTTTTCCCAAAATCTCTTCCTTGGAACTCCTGGCCCATGACATGCTTGGCCACCACCGTGTACTATGATCAAATCCTTTTGGAGAGTCACAGTGCACAGTTCCAGGCTCAAGGTCTTAGAAATCCTGTAGTAAGGAAGCCCCAGTGAGCCAGCTTTTCCCAAGCCTGTAAGGCCAAGAACCTTTGTTTCATTCATGTTTATGAACATCCTGCAGAGCCAAGTAAATACATGAGTCAGCCTTATTCCCAAGCCCTGACTCAGCAAGTGGGCCTCTGAGGACGGGGATCCTCCCGTGACATGGCTCAGTCCCTGAAATAGCCGTGAATCCTCCAGGATTCAGACACAGGACAGCCCCGTATTGTCACCTACTCCTTTCTTTTGTCCCACACTACCTTAATGTGGAAAATCCATGCATGCTATTCCTAAGAATTACTGATAATTTTGGAGAAAACTTGGGGAAAAAAAAAAAGAACCCGTTTGGACAACTTTGTTCTACCTTTCTCAAGTGTTTACAGCATTTCTGAATATGTTTGCCATCAGACCTCCTATTATAAAAGGATACCTGGACACTCACATCTGTATGTGTCAAGGTTATGCTCCCTCTGCTTGGCCCACAACTGGCCTCCGCCTCTTTCTGTGCAAACAGAAGCAAATGAAGGGAACGGGGCGGGAGGGGGGGGGTCAACATGTTGAAACCAGCTCTGGATTCCAGCATGAGTCCCTCTCCGCCTAGCGTCATCATGCCGCCCCCTCCCCCCCAAGCTAGTCTCTTACTCAACTCACTCCCAGCTGTACACACTGCCACCAGCAGCACAGTTGCTCAAGCTTCAGCCCTAGAAGCCACCTCTCTGCTCCACTCCCTCCCACCCTCTGCCCATCCACAGTTGGAGGAAGAACAGTGTGCTGTGTGGAGTCTGAAACCCCCGGGCCTCGCTTCAGGTTGTGCCCCTACCACTTCCTAACTGGGTGGTCCTGGGAAGTTACCTATCTTCTCTGGCCCTCAGTTTTCCCAGCTGGACTTCATAGGTTCTGTCAGAAGGATCACACGAGCTG
Organism: Condylura cristata; assembly: GCF_000260355.1. Lineage (NCBI taxonomy): Eukaryota > Metazoa > Chordata > Mammalia > Eulipotyphla > Talpidae > Condylura > Condylura cristata. The sequence goes on along the minus strand of NW_004567116.1, from coordinate 42,923,913 downwards.
CAAGTGCTTAGTGCTTCATAGGGTCCTACTCTGCGCTCAAGTAAATGTCAGAGAGGTTCTCGCTCCATCTATCCTCTTCCCAATTTGGTGACATATGGTCTGGTTGATTGTCATCTCCATCTCCAAAATGGGGTCCTCTTCCCTCTGCTTCTACACAGTGGCCAGAGTGATCTGTTGATTGCACAGATAGGTCAGCCTCCCTCAGCTGCACAGAAGCCTTCGAAGTAGGTTTCATCATCACAATTAAAGTGAGATGTTAATCATTGAGACCTGACATAGGAGGCAGCTCTCTGCCCTTCGCCATGCCATTCTCACCTTCCTTGTGCTGTTCCAGGCACACTGGCCATTTCCCCCTTGTGGCAGCTCCACGGGCCCTTTGTAGTTGAGCAGAATATCTGCCTCATTCTAGGGTGCCCAGCTCATGCCTATCTGATAGACTTGTTGAGCACTCTCTTTAGCCTCCACCTTTGATGACTGTCTCATCAGGATGTGTCTCTACCCACAGTGGACTTAATTATTTTCTCATGTGCTGCCCTGCATCCCTCTGATCCCTGGGAGCTCTCCGTGACAATAGGGGCTACAGTTTATTACTGCTGTGCTCTGAGAATGAATGCAGAGGAGAGGTAAGGGAGGAGAAAGTGAGAGCCTGGCTAGGGCACACTTGCCCATCTTACCTTCATTACCCCCATTTGGTTGATGGAGTTAGGAACCTTGGTCAAAATTGGCCAGTTCCTGAGTGGTAGGACTAGGGCTCAATCCCAGGCAGTGGGTTCTGTGCCCACCCTTGAACCACCCGCTCTTTTTCTCCTTTCTGTGGAAGCAGAATCTGAATGTAAGGTGAAATGAGGAAGCCATTGGGGGCCAGTCATGTAAACTGGAAATCCAGAGAAAAGGACTGGATTCTTTTTCCCACCCTCACTCAGTTGGGCAGTGGTAGATTGTGCCACCTTTGCCAGCTTTATTTCCATTCATCTACTATGGGTTTCTCTAGTTGCCTGTAGGGAGAGTCTGGGTTTGATCCCACATCTAGACTGTGATGACTCCCCAAGGAACTAGACAGGGAACCAGGCAGCAGCCTCCTCACTCAACTGAGAGTTGCCCCTAAGGCTCCCAGGTTTGGACTGGGATTTTTTTTTTTTTTCAGATTTATTTATTTATGCATATAGAACTTGGGCATAGGCCAGAGGCTCAGGGGCAGTGAGAGGCTTCACCAGAGACAGAGTGGGGAGCAGAACAGGCAGATTGACGAAGTACACTGCTGAAGGGAGCAGCAGGCGAGACAGGAGAGGTCTGCTGCAACATGTGGGTCAGCTCCCTGGCCAGGGATTGAACTGGTGCTGAAGCAGCTGCAGTTAGCTTCATAGTGTTTTGCTTTAATCTGCTGTGCCACCAAGGAGGGTCTTGGACTGGGATTTTGATAGGTTTTCCTTGTCTTTAGGGTCCATGGCGTGAGTGAAAGTTCTCACAAGAGAACACAGTATTCGTGCCTAGGGAGAAACAGGCATCCTTGTTTTAACCCCCAACTTTGTAGGTGGGACCAGCTGCTTTCTTTTTTATTGACTTTTATTTTATTTTTTAATTTTAGATTAGTGGATTTAGAAGTCAATTCTCAAGCATGACATAGAGATTAGAAATGACAACATGAAAAGATGTTCATGTTGAGTGAACATCAGACTCAAGTGTTTGAGTCTGACCTCTGTGCTGTGAATAGAACTCACACTTGCTGGGAAGGCATCCTGGGCAGGTTATAAGAAGAGGGGGATGGGGCCCCTGGCAGCGTAAAAGAATTATATATTTTTTTGTGAGAATGGTATGTTATTTTGCCTGCTTATTTTTGACTTGCACTTCTTTCTGGGACATTTTACCATTTCCATAAATCCCATTTGGTCACTGCACTTAGTCAGCAACTCAAAATGCCTCCAGAGAGAGGTACTTTAACCCTTCTGGCTACCCTCTTAGAAATGCTGATCCTTATTCCTGCTCAAAGTAGACTTCCAGAGCTTTGATTTTCATCACAAAGGGAGAACAGAAGTGATCCTCAGGGGGTGGCTGTTGTTTCCAGGTCTTGTACCTGTGCAGAGCTCATACCTATTTCCCAAGCAGGGCCCCAGCAACACTGCCAACCCATGATTTTCTGTCCCTGCTACTGTCTAGGAAACTAAAGGCCAGAAAGGGGACAGACTGGCCCAGACAAGCTGCAAGTCAGGAGGAAGCACTGAGTGAGGATCCAACTCTAAAGAAGATGTGCTTAGTGAGTTTCAGAGCTAGGCCGTCACATCAGGTGTTTTGACCCCAGGACCTCCCACCACTTGGCTGTTTTAGCTTTGAGTGACTTGAAACAATAGACATTTATTCTTTCACAGTTCTGGATGTCAGGAGTCTCAAGTCAGTATCACTGGGCTGAAACCAAGGCATCAACAACACTATGCTCTCTCTGGGGGCTGAAGGGGCAGAGCATTTCCTTGCACCTTTCAGCTTCTGATGTGCCTGCTTTCCTTGGCTTGTGGTCACATCTCTCCATTCCATCTTCATATCATGTTCTCACTGGTATGTCAGTCCTCCCTCACTGTGATGGCTTTTAGTGTTCACCCACATAATCCAGGATAATCTTTCCATTTTTTAAGGCTTTTTAAAAAAGATTTATTTATTTATGCTCACAGAACCAATGCAGGCCAGAGGTGTACCGGTGGGTGAGAGGATTCACCAGAGACAGAGTGGGGAACAGAACAGGTGGATCTACTGAAATACACTGCTGAGGGGAGCAGAGGGCAGGTCAAGAGAGGTCCATCACGCCATGTGGGTCAGCTCCCTGGCTGGGGATTGAACTCATGCAGTAGTGGCTTCTGAGAGCTTCACAGTGCAGTGCTTTAACCTGTTGCACCACCAGGGAGAGCCCCCATTTTGGAAGACTCTTAACTACATTTGCAAAGACTTTTTTTTTCTAAGTAGGATAACATTCATGGCTTCTAAGAGTTAGGAATGTTATCCACAGGTTCACCGTTCAGTCTACCACACCAGCACTACAGACTACACAGGGAATACACCATCCCCTTCTGAAAGAAGCAAGAACAGGGCATTCGTCATGGGGGTAGGGAGGGAGGAACACTTTGGTCATTTCCTAAGGGGAATTAATTCGAGATGCTGGCATCACAATTCATTTGTTCAAACATCTGTGAAAAACTTATGGAGCAGGTACTCTACACTCAGCCTTTGAAACTCACATCCAGGCAAAGGAACAGTTCCAGAATTGGTTATATGTGGTGTGGCAAGTGCTGGGGAAAAGGAACCTACCACTGATAAGGTATTTTCAGCCCCACTTGTTCAAGCTTCCAGGAAGACAGGAGACTTCGAGTTTGCCAGATCCAAGACAGAAAAAGGGCTTTTTAGCAAAACAAAAGTTTGTGGTCAAGGCTGGAATGCTCTCTGTTTGCTGAGTTTGTGATAATAGGACTTAGATGAATCTTGGAGGAGGACAACTATACTAGATTTTTCATATTGTTATCTTGTTTTGTGTGTGCCTGCATTTCCCTTCTGGACAAAACCCAGCAAAAGAGAAAGGACAAGTCCTTAAGTCTCTGTGGGGTGACGGGTGGGGGTGGGGCTCTGGTTGTAAGCCTGCCCTGCTGTCCTGTCCAGGTGGTCAGTAGCAGGCAGACGGGCAGATTGGCTAGCCATGAAATCCGAGCACAGACTGGCTGCTAATTAGAGGCTTGTCAGGTTCAAGGAATCCAGTCCCTGGGTGTTCTCAGTGTTAGCACACCTTTTCTTTTAAAATGTAAAAGCACATCCTGTGTTTTGCAGTGTGAATGGCTTTTAGTGTGCTAGGTGTGGAGTGACAGGGTGTGGCTCCCTCACCAGGGTGCCCCCAGGGTACTCAGTGACCTTCTATCCATAACCCAGATCACAGTTGCGCAATCTCTGGCCAGCATCACCCACTGCTGGGGCAGCTTCACCCTGCCTCCCCCAGCAGCCTACAGTTTCAGCCTGCTGGTCATCTCACTCACTGCATTTATGCGTCTTTGATTAAACATATGTGTTCTTTGCTTCCTATCTTTCTTCCCGAGGACAAGAATCTGTTTTTTTTTTTTTTTTTTGACTCAGTTTACACCACATAGCTAGCCTACAATACATGTATGTTGGGTGAATAAAAGAAATACAATAAAATCAAAGAAAACTTCAGAAATATTTAATGAAGAGAATGATAAATTGTTCTTGATACCCCTATGCTTGTCATGTTCTTTAGCCTTAAATTCTTTGGGAAGAATTTCCTTTTATTCGAAAAGCTTATCATTTTGAATGGAAGAAGCAAGATTAAAAATCAAGAGTCTAATCTCAATTTTATAAAATTCTTGTATATTTGCTTTAAAAACCTATCAAAATATTGTCTATGGATTGTGATGCTCTAGAACAGTCATGTTTTAATTGTAAGTTTTCTTTGATGAAACCACAGCACTTTCATTAAAAAAATACACACACACACACACATAGAGAGAGATGAGGGTCCTTCAAGCCATCTGCTGTTGTGGGCCTTTCTCCTAAGCAGTGCTAATCTTTTACACACACATTATGGGTTTACTGGGAATGAATTGAGGTCCCCACTAGAATTATTTAACCAATTAACTTATTCATTAACTGCCATGGTATCTTATAGGTGCTGGACAAAAGATTTAGAATAATCCTTATTGTGGGCTGGACAAAGGGAATATTTAAAATCTCTCTTTCTCATTCCTTTCCAGCCTTTCTCATGGAATTCCCACAGGGACTAATGCCCAGAAAAAAAGGGCAAAGTGGCATTAGAGTCTTTGAAAGAAGAATGAGCTTAAGGCATGCCCATGGTGGCAGCCGAGCGGAATTCCCATGGAGTGTGTGTGTTTACTAATTACCCCAGGCTTTCAGCTGCACTCATCGCCTCTGTCATGCGTGCTTGGACTTTGTTAAAATCTCAGTGTTGCGCCGTTCTAGATACTGCAGTGATTTTAGAAATTAACCTGTCATCATTTTTCCTATTAAACTCCTTAAGATACATTTTAGTCATCATTTCTATATGAATAAGTTCATAGCAAAGCTGGAGTCCTCATATAAAGTAAATTTCCCAACCCTTTTGGAAAACTTGCTGACAAAGCTCTTACCCTTGACTCTTTGCCATTTTTGAACTCTTGCATTAAGGGTGTGATACAAGGCAAGAAAAATAAGGTTGTTATACCTTAAGGTAATACATACACACACACACACACACACTATACATATATACAGAGAGAGAGAGAGAGAGAGTGTGTGTATACACTCAGAGAGAGAGAGAGTGTGCAAAGATGGAAACATGTGAAAACTCTCCTGACAGTAAGAAAATGGATTTTCCAGTAATTGCCTTTACTCAGTGGATAAAGGCAACCACTTGAAATGTTGGTTTTAAATAGCAGGAGACTATATATAAAATGTTTATCACCTTAGATTCAGTTTCTACATTAGTGTGGGAGTGTATGTAAATTTATGTAGAGAGATTTATGTGACAAGTGGCTTTGTCACATAAAGACAGAGATCTACTCTCTGTATCCACTTTTACCCTACAGAGGTTCACCTGGACCCTTGCTGCTGCTTTCTCTATTAGAGAGCAATTGTGTTAACCACATGTATCGGAAATGAGTTGCAGAGGCATCGTGGTCAAAGAGTAGAAATCTTTGAAGACTCCAGTTCTTAAGGCATGCCCTTCATTTTCCTGCATTTCATCTTTTGTTAAATCACAGTGAACCTGTAGCTTGGGGTTGAATGCAGAGAAACTGTCATATCTCACCTTTTCACGTGAACACTGATCTTTCCTGAAGACCCTCCTTCCCCCAACCCTACTTGCTGGCGTGTGTGGCCCTCTTTCCCGCCTGCTCCATACCGTAGTCTTGGACAGCTCTCTACCCCGAATGTCCTGGAATATTTGCTTTCCTCTCTTTGGGAATGCAGGGAATTGAAAATAATTGCTAGAAATCAGACCTTTGAGATTTGAAATAAGTATCTTTGCCTTTAACTTAGGTTCTTGGCGATTACTTTGAACTCATGGTGAGTTGGAACCTTTTATAAAGCAACTGTTTTAGAAATCAAACACCTCACCATATTTTACCTTTTAGATTCACAAAATGGTGTTTAATTTTTTAAAGGATAATAATTCAGAGTGCTGGAAAAGTGTAAGCATTTAATATTCTCATATGTCCTCGCTACTTCTTTGTTCTTTTCTTTCTGTATCTACCAACTGATTTCCTTCTCACCTCACCTTTCAAAATGCTCTCTGACCATCCTGCTACCCACTCAATCATCAATTAATTCTTTCATTCAGATCTCTGCAGATATGACAGTGAATAAAAATGACAAAAATCTCTTTCTTATATTTATCAAATGTCTTTTGTTATAAGTGCATTTTCTCACAATTAAAAAAAACTGTTGAGTAAAATAGGCAAAACCTTCCTCTGTAAACATTTAGCTCTTCTCTTGCTTTGAAAATACATCCATTAATATACTTGGTTGACTTCATGGCTGACTCCCTCTGGAATGTTGAAGTAAGACCCTTGCCCAAACCCATTTGGAATCACACTACCCAGACTCACCATCTGTCTCCCTTATGTCTAATTCTATAAGGGCATTTGACTACAGGATGGGGAATAATATGGAACTTGACTTTTACTGAGAACCTTCTCTATGCTAAACTGCTTATCTTCACAAGCTTTAAGTAGTCTGCCAAAAAAAAAAAAAAAAAAAAAAAACAAAAACAATATTTGGCTCCCATTTTCTAGCAGAGAAACCGAGGCTTAGTGAGGACCAGTCACTTGTCCAAGTTCTGTAAGCTGATGTTTGCAGACCAGGATTCACAAGAGAGCTACCTGATTCTATTTTGTCTTTTCTGCTCACATTATCATCTCTGTGTAAAAGATGTCTATCTGGTTCCACACATGTGTAATTTGCAACCAATAGCATACCCCTATCTTCCTACCTCTCACCCATGCAGATTTACTATAGGAACTCTGAAGTGGACTTTGGTGGTTTTGACATGTCAGCGCTACCCATTACCCTCAACATAGAATCATAAACCGCCCTTCTCGTAGATTTTCAGATTCATTGTACTACAAAAGAAAAAGGTCCTGGCATCCAAGTCCCACTGTGTGCATCCTGCCTTTATTACCAACCCTGGGATGTCCATCTATTAAGTATTGGATTGATCTTCCAAGACTGAAATTGGAAAAATAAAAATTAAATCACCACTGAAAACATATTTCATAAACTGGGATAACGATAGCAAAAATCAATCTGTCTACACCACGCATTTGGTGACCCTGGTGAAAGTCAGGAAGTTCAGCTGTGCAGCAGGGAGACGGAGGCAGAACAGCACCCTGTTGCTCTCTAGAAGTCTGCTAATTGCCCAGTTCAAGTTCTAGCCTTGACATCTTGGGGTTCTTTCTCAGTTAATGACAGCAGCTATTCACAGTCACATCTCACACAAACTTTCTAAATGCCATTTAGGGACTATTGGCCGCAATCATCAGGACAAAATGTACCTCTGAGCTCAGAAAGTAAAATGAAATCTCTTCAGAATTGCAGGGCTTCAGGATATGGGTTCACATTTGCTGTGTACAATGCCAGGAGGTCGCTTATCTTTACCTGTAATAACCATCGTCTTATTAGCAACAGCACATATTTCCTTGTGACTTTTTACAATGAACACTATAAACTGGGGACCTTGTTTCCTTGCTTGCCTCAAAGCACACCACAGGGAAGGAACCTTCTAGGAGAGGGGGTCAAAGAGGTCTGGGCTGCTGGGAAGAAACCAGTTCTTCATGTAGGAGTTCTCCTTCTAGAACAGGAGCTAAGCAAGCCCACGAGGGGCTGAGTCTTAGGAGGGCCGAAATCCATTTGAAAGCACTATTTGGAGGCCAGTCCCTCCAGTTCCATGCTGATAAAGGTTGTGGTTTCTTCACATCAGACCCCTCACCCAAGTCCATGGCACTTCCAGCCCCATGATCCAAGACAAGCCTGGTCGTAGTACTCAAGGTACTTGTGCCATCAAAGCAGCTTGAAACCAGGAGGTTATCATTAACCTTGCACTCTTCCTCCTGGTGACGAGGGGAGAGAAAGCACCCTTGTTTTATTGATCAGCAAGGCATGTTATATGACCGGGGCACTGGAGCAGGGGTTCTGGGGTTGGGTTTGAGTCCTGCCACTGGCGTTTAACTTCTGGGTGATCTTGAAGACCCAGAACACCTTTATTCCTGCATCTGTAAGATGGAGACCATCTTCACTCTGGAGGTTCTGTTTGGATCAAATTAGAAGCTGGGAATGAAAGTGCTTAGCAAATTGTAGAGCTTTGTCTATGTACTCTTGAGAGAGAAAATGTGAGAGGCAATTTTACCATCCCCTGCAAGACTTACTACTAAATTAAGCCAGTTAATGGTTGGGACATCTAGTCACTACATCCCTCCCATCTTCAGCTACCCTGTCTTTACAGTCTAACTGCTCAGAGTTTAGTCCTAAATTTTTAAAATAGTACTCATCACCCACATTTCTTAGAATCTCTCCCCCTGACTTCTTCACAGCAGTCCTTACTCTGTGGCTCTATACTTCCAGCGTTCATGGTCTTACCCTTTCAGTGTTAGTGATCTGAGAGCAAGAGTGGTCTCTAATTGGTCCACTGCTCCTCACCCCTGCCCAGAACCACACCTGCCATATTCAGTGGGCACTTGGCAGACATTATGGTTCTGCCCACATTATGTAGACCCACTTTGAGAGCAAAAATGACGCAGTAGCAAATAGACAGATTTCTTGGCATTTAATCCGGAAAATGTACTGACGTCATGAACCATAGATGTGTTTAACTATAAAGCCCAAATAAGTCTGTGAGTTCACGACTTCAAGCTGGTTTCCTGAACCGCAGAGCAGAAAGGGCAACCGCCAACTTTATGCTACTTGGAACAGTGGCTGGTTTAAAAGAGAGTAGTGATTATGATGGTTAGGGAGGGTGTGCATCTTTCTTGAGAGAAGGGTTTATTAGATGTGGGGGCTGGGTGAGAATCGGGAGGACAGTGAAGACCTTAGAAGAGAAACTATTACTATTTGAGCACCTGCTATAAACTGGGTGTGACCCATGGCTCAGGAGCGGCACCTGAACCCAATTAAACTGCTCAGGCACTCAAAGGAGGCTGGGTCAGGACGCCCATCTCACAAGGAGGAATCTGAGGTTTAGGAACCATATAGGTTGGCTGATTCCCACACTGCCTTACGACAGGAGGTGACTTTACACCCAGCTAGTCTGATTCCTCCTGTCATACCCTCTGGGTCCCAGGAGCTACTTTGAAACAAACCCATGGGGACTGTTGGCTTCTAGGAACTAGGCTTTGCTGCTCCCTCTGGATAAGTGTGTGTCTCTGTGGCAAAAGGGATACCATCAGGAAGTTGTGCTAAAACTGTTGGCTGTTTTGGACTTCAGGTGTTGAAGGCTGGATGAATCATTCTTTTCCTGTTATAAAACATTATCATTATCAGGCCACAAAGCCCATATTTGGTTGAATTGTTGATTCCTTTCTAGCTCCATTCCTCTGTCTTCTTACCCTCCCTTATATATTTGAAGGAAAGCCCTTGGTTTATGTGTGTCCACTTAAAATAGGTCTTGTTGGGGGCTACCCTGATGGCACAAGGGGTTAAAGCACAGCACTATGAAACTATCTGCAACCACTGCAGCACAAGTTTGATTCCCAGCCAGGGAGCTGACCCACATGGTGCAGCAGACCTCTTCTGTCTTGCCCACTGCTCCCCTCAGCAGTGTATTTCAGTAGATCCACCTATTCTGTTCCCTACTCTGTCTCTGGCGATTCCTCTCACCCGCTCTCCCCAACCTCTCATATCTCCGGCCTGCACCCCAGCTCATATATGCATAAATAATTAAAATAAATCTTTAAAAATAAATAAAACAGGTCTTGTGTTCCCATACAGTAAGTCTTCATTGGTGATGCTGTGTAGTTTTCATTCTGTTTCCTGCCTTTCCCTTTTGGTACTTTGTGTTAAGATTCATCCCTCTTGTTTGGTATATGACACAGAACTTCTTTTTATTTTTTCTTAAGATTTATTTTTTTTATGCATACAGAATTGGGGTACAGGACAGAGGGGCAGGGGAAGTGAAAGGATTCACCAGAGACAGGGTGCGGAGCAGAACAGGCAGATCGACAAAGTACACTTCTGAGGGGAGCAGCAGACAGGTCAGGAGAGGTCTGCCACGTCATGTGGTCACCTCCGGGGCAGGGTTTCAAACTTACACTGAAGCAGCTGAAGCTAGCTTTCAGTGCTGCATCTTAACTAGGAGGGCCTGACATGGAACTACTTCTATCATCTCAAAGATGGTGATTTGGAGCAGAACTTTCTCTGTCTGTCAATCTAATGGGTACAGACATATTTTATTACTTTTGAAAACAGTTTGTATTCATTTGACTGAGTATCTACATTGGGTTTCTCTTTCTTGAATTACTTTTCCATATCTTTTGTCCATTTGCAGTTCAAGTTTCGTCCATTTCCTTTTTATATTTTTAATATTTAGTTATTTATGCTTACAAGAGCTGAGGTGCAGGTCAGAGATGTGGGAGTGAGAGGATTCACCAGAGACAGAGTGGAAAGCAGAATAGGCAAATTTACTGAAATACACTGCTGAGGGAAGCAGTGGGTGAGACAGGAGAGGTCTGCTGCGCCATGTGGGTCAGCTCCCTGGTGGGGGATTAAACTCATACTGCAGTGGCTTCCACTAGCTGCATGGTGCTGCGCTTAACCCCTGGGCCAACAGGGAAGGCCCTACTTCCATTTTCTTGTTCACTGCAAGGAGTTGCTCAGGTATCCTAAATATTAACCCCTTGTTTCTCTTACACAATTATCTTCACCCAATTTATATCCCTCTCACTTCTGTTAAACAAAAACTTTAATGCTGAGATTATCAGTCATTATTTTCTTCATTATAGAATGCATGGATTTGGGGGGTTTGCAAAGTCCATTTCTACCAGTGGGTCACAAAGAGATTCACCTATATTTTCTTCTAATAACTCCTGGAGACAGAGGGAGCATCTGCCTCATGTTCCTGCCAGTGAAAGGCGCAAGTTTATGAATCCCAGGCTGACACAGAGAGTAAAGAGTTTTATTTTCTTCCCCATAAGCCAAGAGGAAGGCAATTAGGCAGAGAGGGCTTTAATTAAATTTTCCAGTTTTTAATTTTTCTGAACTTCAGGGGTGCTCATACCTCACATCATGGAGTCAATAGTTAGTGAGCAGAGCTGGCCCCCGGGAGCTCTGTTGCTGTAATGTCTTAATATGAGGGTGTCTGTACCCCCGTTTCCACTCAAGTCTGATAAACCCTGGTCTCAGGCACAGATGCACCTGCAAAATTCAAAATTAGTGAAAAAGAGAAAGGGGACAGGCCTGTGCCATCTCGATAGTGGGTGGGGTCCAGGCCTCCATCTTAGGGGTCCATTTAGATGGAAGGGCCACAGGTAATGTGAGCCACAGGCTCAAGGCTCAAAGTACCTTTGTTACTTTGCTTCCAGGAGCCATTCCCTATCACATGTCAGTCTAACATGCTGACAAGTCGTAGAAATCAAACAGGACAGGGGCATTTGAATGTCACCCTATCTGGTCTCTTTCTCTGACTGACAGGGAAACGGCTCAGAGGAAGTAGCTAAGGGAACATCACACAGATTGTTGGTTGGAGACACAGGGCTAGAACTAGGCTTCCAAATCCTGAGCCAGAGCTATGAGTGCTGCAGTTGGAAAGATCTCAGGCTTTAGAGACAGACAGTCCCGGTTTGAATCTAGCTCTAACAGCTATTAATTTAATAATGTACAAATCAATGTTGTGTATGCCTCTGTGGTCAGTGCTCCAAATGAGATGTACTCAGAATGTCAGATCCTGAAGGGATTTGAGCCAGTCTTGGGTCAAAGAACGTTCTTAAGGAAAATGGGCTGAAATCTACAGATGAGTCCAGGTTAGCATGGTAGAGAGGAGAGAGCTTATTGGATGGATGGAAGGATGGATGGGTGAGTGAATGAATGAATGAGTGAATGTATGGTTGACAGTGGACCTAAGTTTAAGAGGTCGGTGTTTCTCCTCCCTGTTCTTTTCCTCTCTCTGCCCAGGCATGCCTGCTGGGAAATTGCTAAATTTGGCAATGCATGAGGAAAGGTCTCCTTCCCTGACTAGCAGTGCTTCAAGTGTTTCACTTAAAGCCGAGCACCTGTTCTATTGAAGTACTCACCTCTGTCCCTGTCCGCTTCTTTGAACCCTATCACTGGTCCTCAGGAAGGGAAAATGCAAAGAAAAAGAAAAAAAAAAGGAAAAGCAGTGTTAATCATGCTGAAATGGAATGCCCCTCTCTGAACCCGGAAAGATGAGAAATTATGCATGCTGATTTCATCCCCTACTTAACTCAGGGGGTGAGAGGCTGCATTGAAGAGGCTGAAGCAGTTAAGTGCTGCAAGCCCTGACCCAGGTTCTTAAGCCTTTCTCAGAAACCTCTGAGGCAGTTTGGCAATTTGGTGGTGTGGATTTGAGTGACTCCTGGTCCTGCCACCTCGGGACAGTTTCCATTAAAAAAAAAAAAAAAAAGATTTAATTCACAGCTACCATGTGGCCTGTTCCTTTGTTGTTGGAAGTCCTAATTATTGTTAAGAAAAAGAGAATGGAAGAGATTCTGCAAAAAAACAAAAGCAGCAAGAATGGCCTCATATGCATTATAAACGCTGCAGGTCCCTTGACAAAGCACGCTTGTTACAGCAGTTGGAAAGGAAGGAGGGGAAAAACTAACATTTATTTGACATTTACTATGTACTAGCCACCTGTTGTCCCTGAATTTATGACTTCTCACATCTCTGTGAGACAAATGTTGTCATTTCCATTTTACAGGTGGGGCCATCGGGCTAATTTACTTTCCCAATGACGTGATGATGACAGCATTGATATTTACAGGCCAGACATTTTTCTAAGCTCTTGCCCTGCGTTCACTGATTTAATCCTCCCCATCTTCTGTCGGGTAGGTGCTGTTATGATCTATAGCTTTCAGATGAGGATACTAAGGCATTGGAAAGGTTACATATCCTGTCTTCAGCTAGTAAGTGGTAGAACTGGGATTTAAACACACATAGATTGTCTCCACTTCGGATAGAACTTGGAAAGCAGGTCTGACATACTCTAAAACAACATACTCTAAAAATCCTTGTTTTTTCAGATCTGTAATCAATGCAAATGCCCAAAAGTAGATGACTGGATTAAAAAGGTGTGGTACATATACACAATGGAATATTACTCAGCGATCAAAAAGATAAAAACACATGCCTTTTGTAGCAACATGGATGGAGCTGGAAGGGACCATGCTTAATGAAATAAGGCAGAAAGAACAGGAAAAATACCAGATGGTTTCATTCATAACAGGAGCATAAAGAACTGGTAGTGGAGGGGAGGGCGATAATAATGAATAATTATATACCAGAGACATTTTATGGGGGTGGAATGGGGAATGGGATCAAAAATTGGGGGTGGGTAGGGTAGGAAGTGCATAGGACTACGGTGATGGCACATGGGTGATTTGGTGATGGGAAGTCCATGGGGATTACAACTGAGATGGAAAAAGACACAAAATGATGTAAAAATAAACTATAGTATTATTTAAAAAACAAAAAACAAACAAACAAACATCTTGTCTTTTCAAAGCCACCCTGCCACCCTGCCCTTGATAAGGATGCTATTATTATGAATGATATTGCTAAATATGAATAATAATTGGCCCAGACTGCAGTTGTTTTCCATCGCTGTGGATTTGATTCTGTCTGTATTGGAGGTAGGTGGAGACTGAAGCTCAGCAGGGTTGAATTTTTTGCCCAAGCTTTCACTGATTGTGGCTCTGGGCCACCATCTAGATGGCTTTACTTGTTGGCTCATTTCATTACATTGATAAAGCCATTCCTGGAGGCTGGATTGTTGAAGGAACAGTGGTGCTACAGACAGTGAGCTCTTGGCTGCTGGGGCGAAGCTTGGTGCAGGGAGCCAGAGATGATGGCTGCTCAGCAGCCCTGGGAAACCCCTCGTCCTGTAGAGGTAGGGGACCTGGCCTTGTAACACCTCCTCTCTCCCCATAAGGCACATAGCTAGAAATTGTAGGATTTTTTTCATTTCTCCACACCACTCTCTTTTGAGCAAAGCAGCAGCAGTCTTCATCTAATTTAGTCAGATGTACTTATAACAAGGGATATGTTACTATTGCTATTAATCTGACACAAGAAGTTTTGAAACTTCTGAGCCTGAGAAGTAAAAGACTCCCCCCCCCCATTAAAAAAAGAAAAAAAAAAAAGGAAAGATCAATAACCATCCAACTTGTTACTTTCTGAAGGCTTCAAGGAAGAAGTTATGGGTTGATTTTCATTCTTTTTTTAGTGAAAGCAGGCCATCTGAATATCACCTTTTTCTGCCTTTTTTTTTCTTTTCTGTGAAGAATTTGGATCAAAATGAGGCTAAAATTGCTCCACTTTTAGGTGATTTCAGCAGGGCATTGATACATTTTATTAGCATAAATAAGTTACTTCCAAAGCCTCAATTCATATAGCCAAGAAAATTATAAGCAAATAAATAATTACATAGCTATATACTTTTCACAAGTAGCTATTGACATAATGATGGCAATTCTTCCAATTGTACCTAATCAATAACAGATGTATATCAAGGAAGGTGTGATATTGTATTAACTCCTCTCATTTGAGACTTGAAAAATAGATGTTTAAAAGAACCATTTTTGTAGATTCTCTTGGAGAGAGGAGGCAGAGAGCAAGGTGGTGGGAGGAAAAGAGAGAAAACAAAAATAATCTGGCACCATACTGTGCCAGTGTCCTCTTGCTGGGTGACTCATGGAATTCGCTGCTTGTGAAGAATACCTCCAATGAGAGCATGGGGCTGCAAGCAGACATGCATATATTAAGGTTAGAAGGAAAGAGAGAAAACAACATTTGTGGAGCCAGGATTCCTTTGCAGATGTTCATGCATCGATGTGTTCATTTGATCTTCCCTATTTTGCCAAGCTAGTTAGACCTTGATTCCCTGAGGAGACAGAGACCAAGTCTTAAGGAAAGACCTGCCAAGCTGACCCATCCTGTTTGGATCAGGATTGGGATGTGACCCTGGTTTAAATAATTGCAAAGCTTCATTTTCATAATTTGGAATGCCTTCTTTCCTCCTAGCTTTGCATCTGCACCTATTTATTTTCTCATCTAAAGAAGGAAAAAAAAAATGTTGCCAAGTCTCAAATGAGAACAGTCCAGGGCTGACTGTTGTGTGAACCTGTGCCCTCTGACAGAGCAATGGAATGAATAACCGAGGCTTTCAGTAGCAACTGTGTCATTCATTCAGCCATGACCCATTTACCATCATATGATTTCCCCCTTGTGTTGCGAGATATTGCATAGGTTTATTTAAGGACTAAACAAGCAAGGTGTTTAAAGACCTGTGCTAAGATGATAGCCACTATGTTCCTGATGACAGCCACTAACTTTCGGTGGCCCTTAAGCACTTTCAGTGTGACCTGCACAAACTGAGATGTTCTGTAAGCATACACTACACACTGGGTTTCAAAGAAGACGTACAGATTCTTTTTGAAGCTATGTTACTTCTCAATGAAAATTCTTATAGTGACTATATAGTTTAATCATACAATCTTAGATATATTCAGTTTAAAAGATAACTTATTAAAAGTATTTGACTTATTATTTTTTTTAAATTTATTTTGAGATGTAACTACTAGAAAAGTTTAGGTTGCTGATACAGCTTGCGTTACATTTTTCTTCAGCAGCAAACCTGACCCGACCACCTGTCTTTATGTTGCCTCTATTCGAGGGTTCATATTTATGTTTTAGGTGTTCAGAAAAAAAAATCTAGGGAAGAATAATACTTGTGACAAGTGAAAATTACATGAAATTCAAATTCTAGAATCCAGCCATAAAGTTCTACTGGAGCACAGCTCTGCTTATCAGCATCCATCTTGTGTATGGCTATTGTCGTGCATGGGGCAGAGTGGTAGAAGTGACACAGACCAGAATTCACCTGCCCTGGAGTCCTGTACTCACTTCCTTTGTTTACACTGTCTCCTCTGCCTGCATCTTCCTATGCCCCAATCCTTCCCATCCTGCAAAGCAGGATGGGAAATGGTGCCTGACCCTGGGGAGCTCCCAACACCAATAATTCTTGGGGAGAGTTAATCATTGTAAGCCTCAATATCCTAATCTATAAACCAGGAGTGAAAAGGCTGATCTCATGCAACAACCATGGTGTTACATGGAGCTGGGAAGGTGGACACAAACTGGCTCTCTTTTCACAGGACAGGCCTACCCCAGAGTGACTGCATCATACCACAGTGAGTAACAACAGGGATTAAACAATGCATTGTGCTCATCACACCCAAAAAGTAGTGTAGCTGCTGGGGCCCCAGTTGCCACTATCACTCCTTGTATGTAACTAACAGAATATAATGCACTCTGGAGTCAGCCTGTCCTACCAGGAACTAAAATCAATCTGTCCCAGCTTTGTTCTTTTCATGGACATGCAAAATACCCCCAGCCTGGTATAGGGGCTGAGTAAATGTTTGCCACATAGGACTCATTCTCTCTTTCTCATCATATACAGTTGACCAACACTCATCCCCTCCTTCTCTTCACCCTCTTTGCCATCTTTTGATAGCCACAGTCCTCTCCTGCCTTGATCACTGTTCTCCTGCCTTGTCCTGTTCTTCCCGTGGTGCCCTAGTAAACATTTAACAAGTGGCTCTCTGTAACAGGGCGGGAGGGGCAGCTCAGGTGTGTAGTACTTGCCTGTTCCTGTGATGTAAATATTCCCATCAAAGCTGAGCTTACAGAACGTGGAGTTGGGAAGGTGGTCACAAAATGGCTCGCTTAAACAGACTCCAGAAGTGGCTGCAACATTGTTAACTCCACCACCTTGCTGACCTTTGACAGTGGCCTCCCTCTTTGTGCCCATTAGTGCTTCTCCTCCATCTTAAAACAAGTTCAGAGTCCTTGACGCCTTTTCAAACCTTCAGTGATCTAGCCCTTGTTGCCTCACCAACCCTATCCCCACCAGCCTTCCCTACCACGCTCAGTGGGCATTTTCTCACTCCCCAAACTTTCCTGGTCACTTTGTCCATAGACCTTCCCAAACCATCTCTTGATCTGGGGAGCTGTCCTCTTCTTATGTGTTCTTAGCACCTACTGCTTTGCTGCATGTGGTATTGTGGTGGATGAGTTGTTAACCCTGTGGTTTGTTGATAATGTGTCTCCCCACTGGAGTATAAATTGTGACCACCCCATTCATCCTTGAGTTCTTACCGCCTGACACAGAGCATGGTAAAAATGTCCCTGAAGTAGATTGGAGAATTTGGAGAGGCCTGGTTAGTGGGCTACAGGGAACAGTCTCACTCGGGCATTTGACTTTTTAGACAGTATTTTTTTTTTTAACTACTCAAAATCCATGTCATTGGGAAGCAGTTAGGATCAGTTTTCATGTCAGCCTACAGGAAAGAAGTAAAGCAATCACAAATCTCAGCCACTCCTGCAGAACAAACTCTTTAGGACAGAGGAGTGGTCTTGAAGGATCTTTAGTAGTTTCTTACACATCAAGTAATTAATAAAAAATACTTTAAATACTTTATTGAAATATGATTGACATACAGAGTGTAGATATTTAATGCATACAACTGGATTGTGGTTGGATGTAAATTCATGAAACCATCATCCCTGTTAATACCATACAGATATTCATCACCTCTGGAAGTTTCCTCCCATCTGGCAGATTTTAAACACCAAGGGTTTTGTTTGCTGTAAAATCTCACGATTTCAAAATCCTCCCAATAACAAGAACCTGAGATCATTTACAAGATAATTGCTGCTGGCAGCTGTGAGTTTGGTTAACACATGAGGGGCTGTGATGATCCAAGCGGGAGGAAAGGCCAATGGCTGGCTTTAAGCTTCACCCAAGACCATGGAGACACCTTGTCCCAAATCTTCAGGAAGAAAGTTGGTGCAACAGAGAGACCCTTGCTTTAAAGTCTGCTGGCTATTTTGGGGCAGATACAGCGCTTAACAGCCCAGCCCTAAGCCTCTTGATGCTGCAATTTCCAGTACCAGAAGTTGAAAAACAATTTGTTATTCATACTTTGCTAAATCTTTATAATTATATATATTTTCCCAAAAGTCTGAGTGGCAATCCCACAATCAAAGCCATTGTGGATTATCAGCTAAATACCTCATTAGGAAGATTTTGAAACATGTCTCCCAAAGGTTTTTGTTTTCCTCTTAAAAACAGCTAAATTGTAAAGAAAAAGCAATAATCTATTGTATTCTACATGTCTCTGACTGAGTAATTTTGAGTATCCCTATTAAATCCACTTGAGAAAAGAGATTTACCAGGCAGTAAATTACAAATAGCGATTTTTAAAGCAAATCTCAGACAATTAATACAGTAGACAGGGTCTTGGACAGGAGAGCCAGACCCTCTCATTCTGAGGTTAGAGCTTCACTCTGTCTTTACAGCTGTGTAATCTGGACCTGGGTTTCCTTATTTGTAAAACTGGGTTTATAATACTTACCTGGAGAAGCTGTTGTTGCGTGGAATGACTTAAGACAGTGTCTGCTTCATAACAGGAGTCCATTAAGTGCTTGCAATCTTTGTTGTCATTGCTACTAATGTTGTCATATATAGTCATTCATTGCCCACTAGTAAATTTGCTTCATTCACATTTTTTACAGTACTTTTCTGTATAGGTAAGGTTTTTATTTGGATGTATCTATATGAATCTCAATGTTATACTTGGTGGAGATAACCAGAAAGTAAGACAGAGAGATTGGGATAAAAATACAGTTGATGAATTAATGAGGGAGCATAGAAGTGATTTAGTAAGAATCGCTGTCCCATACCTTTAAGGCCTTGGTATCCCAGGCAGACTTTGGGCAAATAGAGGGTGCTGGATTTCAGGGAGGCGACCAGGTTCTGATGTGCTCTGGCAAGAACCCCTGGCCTGGCGGCCCAGGGATCATGCCTGTCCACCCTTGGCTTCACCCCACTTGCAGCCATTGCAGGGACTGGCCTGTGCGAATGAGCACATCCGTATTTAGTGACTTGGGTCTCAATGATCACAGCAAGGCTAGGTAGCCTTGTTTCATAGGGGGTGTTTGAAACATGCCTCCACCGCTAAATTTCTTAGGTAAAATATTGGACCCCAAAAGCACATTCAGTCTCAACTGGCAAAATATCCTTTCAACTCTGGAAACATAATGGAGTCTGGAAGGTGGGAGCCAAGGGCTCTCAATCATTAAGATGAAGGCTCACACTCAGATGATATAGTTCCTTGACCTATGTATTATTTGCAACTGAGCAAACAAAGCCCCAGAGATTTCCTGGAAACAATGAAGATCATGAGGTATTTCACAATAGCAACATGGTATATGAAAGTGAAAAATAAAGCAGAATAAAATTGCCTTTTTATAAATATGTGCCATCTAGTACTTCTTGTTTAAACAACAAGAGATTTTTAACGTCTACTCATAATCTTGGTCTCCTAGCTCTATGTTTTTGTAAAATAATTATGTCAGTAATTACATCTCACCGAGAGTCTGCTCTATGCCAGGCATTTTTGACCCATTGTCTCATCTAATTCTCGTAACAACAGAGAGAGAGAGAAATGTCTGGTCCCCATGTTTCAGATTAGGAAATGTGAATTTCAGGGAACATTTCAAAGGCAATTGAGTTCCAAAGATACACGGTCCATGAAGCTGGCAAATGTCAGAGTCACCCAAGCTCAGGTCATATTCCCAAAATCCTGGTCATCACATCCCACATTGTTTTCTGCTTAAAATTTTGTATTTCCTCAATTCACATTTTTCACATTCAGGTTGGGAAAGAAAGCTTCAGATCAGGATGAGTTGCAGACTCGGTATATCTACAGGGATCCGGAGCAAGTGGGCCGGGTGGGGATTATGGCAGCGGAGCATGACAACCGTTCAGCTCCAACTCACTATGGCCAAAAGGGAAGGTAGTTACCTTGTCACCATACTCTTGTGGCCCCAGAAGGAACTGGACTTTTACTGTCAATTACATTGACTTAAGGGGGCAGCAAGCTAAAAGGAAGTCAGCCTGCTAGTGATGGTTATAGCTTGGCGACTACTTTATTTTACATCCATTGTTTCGTTTGCTACACTAGCATGCCTGTGGGTGTAAGTATACTCTTATTGGTGAGAGAGATGAAGTGACTTATCCAGTGCCACAGAGCTAGGAAATAGCAGAGCAGGACATGAACCTCCATCTGCCTGGCTTTTAAATCTGTTTTCTTCACCCCTGCATGGCACTATCTCCCATAGACTCCACATATCGAAGCGCTGTCCCAGACATTTCTGTTTAGTGCCCATTGTTCCCCAGGATTGGATGTCAGACAGTGTGGGAACTTGTTCTGGATATGAACACCTAGCCTGGAAAAACATCAGACTTCCAAGTAAAGTGCTTTGTGCATCGTAAAACCTTCAATTTTGCTCCATTATATTTGAGTCCGTGAGGAATAGATTGCAGTTCATGCCTTCCTGCTGATTAGAGCATCCTATTTACGTGTTTATGGTGCCTATTAGATGGTGCACTTTGCAGAATCTGCTCCCTGATGAACAGGTATTATTTCCCCCTCTGCTGACATGCAGCAGCTGTCTGTGCTCATTGTGTTCAAGTCTCTGCACCTGAAGCTGGAACACGAGAGAAATAGTAAAAAAAAAAAAAAAAAAAAAAAAAAAAACTCAGCAGTTACAGATCTTGCCTTCAAGTTGAGAGAGGTGTGAGGCCAGTTCCCACTGATGGTGGCCCCTTTGCTACTTTGCAGGTAAAGCCTATTCAGTGTAGGCCTTGGTTTCTTCATCTGTTAAGTGGGAATAATCCTCTTTAACAGGATGCAGAAATCTGGTCTAGAAAGAGCTCGCGAGGTATATGTGTTTCGCTCCACCTTTTCTGCATCTCTGCATGTGTGCTGAGTGCCTAGGAACTCTGGTGCCTAGTGATTACACTTGACTTCTTTGTTTTTGTTTTTTTAAGCCTTCTATTGGTGGCAGTCATGTCGCAGAAAGAATTAGACGGCACATTTAAAAGGGGCAGCTAAAGAAAATTTCATGAATGGACTACTCATCCAGGTGTGGGCAAGGCCAGCCACCCATCAGTCCCTGGGGGAGTGTCCAGAGAGTGGCAGCACCGGGGAGCCATTTCCTGTAGAGCCTGAGGCTCAAAGGGTGACTTGAGTGCTGCAACCAGAGAAAATAGCTCAGTGGGTGCTATTTTGAAGGGTTGAAACTGAGGACGGCACAGTTTGGTTCCTACTTCAGAGATAGCACTCTGACCTTGTGATGGGGATGGGAGCTCACCCAACAGAGGAGTGTCTTTGAGACTAGGTGAAACAGCATGCTCAATAATACAGTTGATACAATTTACATTTTACTGCAAGAAACACAAGATCCCTTTTCAGCTAAAGGTTTCAGAGTCTGGGCATGATCAGTTCAGCTTCTAGTGCTTCTCCAATTTCCTTCCAGTGGTATAATGAAACTATGTCACTTGGATCTTACGCCTTCACCCATATTCTTCCAAAAGTCCAACACAATATCCGTAAACAGAGGAAAGTGTCTGGATCTGACATCTGGGTTCTGGCATCAACCCCCAGTGTCATCTTGCCACATGGCCACAGTTTGCATGACCATTCCTGAGCATCCTCTAGCCAGTCACATGCTGTTCTGGAAGGCCCTCAGACTGGCAGGTATGATACTGAGTCAGCTGCATCCCTAGGCTAAGTGTGCTGGGCAGGGCAGGCCTGGCAAGGGATACCATGGATGGACTTATTGCTGTTCTCAGGTATGATAAAGCTTCTGTAGGAATAGGTCACCTGGGGATAGATTATAGTTCATGTTGGGATGCATAAATTTGTGAGTCTAAAATATATTCTGCAACATAGGTCTGAGCAGGTTAAATTTCAGAACTGCCCTTCTTCACTTTGAGAGGCTATCTCAGAGATAATAAAAGGCCTCATTTATAGCCTGTTTATTCATGATATTTACCCTTCAAGTCTCAAGAGAATGGGCTTCATGGCTAAAAATCTGACAGTGCATCCAGCCATTCAAATCCCAAATCAGAGGTATGCTGTTGATCACTCTATTGGGCTTTGCTTTTGTAGTGGAAGAGCTTCTCCTGGTGTGGGAACGTTTGTAGCCTTCATGGAGAGCAAACCTGGCCAAAGACAAATTCTTGCTCTTTATGTGCTTAGAATCCACATTCTGATCTGAACTGGAGAGAGATGCCAGTATGCTTTCCCATTTCTCTTATGCATTCTTTCTTTCTGATTTATGGCATAAGTTACTAGTAACTTATGGCATAAGTTACTTTCTGATTTATGGCATAAGTTACGGGAGACATTTTAAAGCTAAGGATTTATACCAGTTTTTGGAAATCACTTTAAAAAGCATGTACTGTGTGCCCTTCTGTGTCAGGAGCTAGGGGGCAGGAGGGAGAAGCTGGAGAGTCAACAGAAGTCAGATCCAGAGGTGGGTGAGACTGTGGCAGAATAAATTGCCTTCATTAATCTGCATAAACTACTGTGGGGACTTAATATGGACAAGTGAAGCTTTTGGTATTTGAAGGAAATTTGATGGTACTGATCAGTTTTACCTAAACAAGGAAGGAAAGGGAGGTCAAAATGTTTAGTCTGATCTGTAGTCTCTTCCTTGTGTTAGGTGTCTAGCCTGCTTCATTTCACTCCAGCCCCCAGCCCCTCAGCGCTTCCCAGCAGTTTTGTTCCATTTATTTTTATATGAAATTTAAAATGTTTGTTTTGCTTTGCTTTTACTTTGGAAATACTCAAATTTATGCAACCTAGAAGCTAGTATAATAATCCCCAATGTACTCATGACCCAGCTTCAACAACTACTAATACCAGACCACTGGTTTGCTTGGGGTCAAAATCCTAGGTATGGTATTATTCCATCTACAGAACTCTAAAAAATTTAAATTGCCCTACTTAAAAACAAAAAAACACATAATCATTGGTGACAAATTGCCAATTAATCCTTAAAAGCATCAGCCATCCAGTTAGTATTCTTATTGTCTATGGAGTTTTGCCACAGCTACTTTTAATAAACCTATATTTATATGTCAAAAAAACCAAAATACAGCTGGTTATAAAAAAAAATCCAGCCTGAAAAAAACACATAAAAGCTCAATAAAAGTTAAAGGGTTTTAGTTTTTTTCATTGTTGCTACATGAGCATCAGAATCTAGGCAGTGCACTCACTAGCCAGAGTGAGTGGTCTTGTAATGTTTATTGACGTGAGGGAAGGAAGGAGGGAGAGAGGAAGTTAGGGTGGGAAATAGGAAAAGGAAGGAGGGAGGAAAAGTGAAAGAGAGGAAGGAAGAAGGGTTGGGAGGGAGGAGAGGGAGGGCAGAGGGAGAGAAGAAGGAAGGAAGCAGGATGTGAATCTCTATATCACCCACATCAATTCTTACAGGTGCATAACCTGTGTTCTTGTGCTCACCTGCAATGCAATGCAGCCTTCCCCTCGTGATGGTGCCGGCATCTTTCTCAGGGCCCTTGCATGATGGACAGGGCTTTCTGCTCTGCTCCGTGTCCTGAGAGCCCATAGCCCTGCCCACAGCCCCTTCCCATATGCTGGGATCCCCCCAGAGATGTCTCAACCTCACAGATGTACCCTCCCGCAAGGGCTCCTCAGGCCTCTGAGCAATAATGTAACACTGAGCTGAAACGGTCCACCCTGTGCTTGGGTTGAGGGAAGTAGTTTGCTAAATGAATGTAGAGCTATAATTCCTAGACATTTAGGAGATTCTTCATCTAGTCCTGATTTTGCCCAAGCCCAGAAGCCCTATTTTAGGGTGAAAGTGCTATGAGTGTGCTACTACTGGGAGTAGCCCCAGATCATGATAAATTGGGCTCTGAACATGGTCATTACAGTGTTAACATTTCAAAGTGGAGACATTTCCATTCCATTTAGTCTATTTCCATCTCTCAGTTAATCAAAGGCATAGTGATAGAGGAGCTATTTTGGTTTCCAGGAATTGGGTGTTCTCTATCTCTCACCATCCTTATTTACCTATAAACACCTGTCCACATTTGGATCCATCGGATTCTGACAATAATTGTAGCAGTGAACAAAGTAATTTCAGGG
This sequence comes from Condylura cristata, assembly GCF_000260355.1. Taxonomy (NCBI): domain Eukaryota; kingdom Metazoa; phylum Chordata; class Mammalia; order Eulipotyphla; family Talpidae; genus Condylura; species Condylura cristata. The sequence goes on along the minus strand of NW_004567116.1, from coordinate 42,899,689 downwards.
TTAACAACTCAAGGTGTTAATTTGACCCCCCCCCACCCCCATGTCATCAGTTACATTTATTTCTCCCCCTTTTGTTTTGGAAGAATTGCCATAAATACCATTCCTGGAATGATTCAATACCTGCTGTACCATAGATAGCACTTTGTGGTTATGCTGTGTCAATGATCACTTAGCCATTTAAAATTTCCCCCTTATGCACACCCCTGTCAGGATGGTCAATCTGGGTGATCATGAGCAAGAACAATCATTCAACTTCTGACAAACCTAAGTGTGCAAGATCCTGGCTCCTCAGAGTTGGGAGTGGAGGACTTTTCTAGGTGCTGTTTAGATAACCTCAAGCCTGGTTGGGATTTTTCCCTTCCCCTGTTCTGCAAAACCCCTGCCAGGCTTATATACATCTTCTGCACATCTTCATGAACAGAGACATTTCTAGAGGTGAACTGATTTCAGAGGTGGCCATGACAGTAGTCTCAGAACAGAGGGAGAAATATCCTGAACTGAATCTGTAATGTGCATTTTTGAGAACACTTAAAGAGTGTGTAGCCTCTGAGAACGTGCCATTTCTTTGGGAACTGCTAAGTAGACACTGTAGTCTTCAGTAAAGATGTGTATTAGTTACTAACTTGTTCAGTGGAACATTTTCAAGGGTGAGTGCCCACAATCACCTGATGAAGTCTCCTACTAACCCTTTATTTACTCTGTCTTCTGCCTTGTTATGGGGACAGGGAAGATGGAGGAGAAGGGGTCTCTGCCTAGGATGTGTGGCAGCTTTTTCTTGATTGCAAAGTGAGGGTATACCTGCTCTAAATAACATTCTGATGTTGCAGAAAGAGATTCTCTTCACAGGGTATTGTAGGCATGAAAAAATAATTTTTAAATAGAAGATAGCTCTAATCCAAAACCCATTTTGGATATACAGTGTAGAACTGGTTGCTTGAAAGCAAGTACTCAGATCATGAAACAAAGGACAAAAAAATAACAATAATAATAAAATTGTCTTGTGTAAAACCTGAAGGGAAATGAGCAGAATGGTTCTGCAGATTATTTCCATACCCAATACAGTAATGCTTCCATCACTCAGGACTAAGCATAGTGATAATGGTAATAACCTTGACTCATTTGTGAATACCACTTGACTATTTATAAAGACCTTTTGTATCTGTTATTTTACTTGATCTTCCTGTGACCCCACTAAACAGATATTACAGGGCTTATTATTTCAACCTGACAGGAGAGAAACCTAAAGCCCAAAAGGCGTATGTGGCTTACCTAGGGTCAAACAGTGAGAAGAGTCAGACTAGGAGCCAGAACAGCCTCACGGTGTGATGATGCAGTCCTGTGCTATTGTGGTGGTGATGGTGGTGGTCACAGAGGTAATCATGGTGGTGGTGAGAGTGGTGGTAATGTTACAGGGAAGCCCAACGTGGGGCCTCACCCGCACTCTCACAATTCGGTTTTACTGCAGGTACACACAAAAGGGTCAATAATGGGTTTATTTACAAAAGGGGAAAGGAATAGGAAACAACCCAGGGAAAGAGAGCGGGATACAAATAACTGGAATATCTTACAGCTAGTCTGACTGAACACACTAAGTCACGCCGTCCGGAGAGCTGTTTCCCAAGCGAAAGAGAGCGCGACATGCAATCGTGCCTTATTTTTTCCCCCAAATGTCCCAGAATTCCTGCTAGCTCTGCCCTTGGGTCCTCGCATTTCTCTCTCTGGTAATGCTGGGAGTTGTAGTTTCCAATCACTGGAGTAGGGGATAGTGTCCAGAAAGCTGGAGTAGGGGGTGGAGTCCATAAGACTCTGCAGAGTTCCTTTAGGACATCCTTCCCCTTAACAGTAAGGGTGATGGTGGTGGTGATGGTGTTAATGGAAGTGATGGTGATGGGGGTGGTGGTAGTGGTGGCGGTAGTGGTGATGGTAAGGTGATGGTGGTGGTGATATTAGTGGTGGCAGTGGTGCTAGTATTGGTGGTACTGGTAGTGACTAACACATATTGTTACTAAGCCTATACCAGTCACTTGGATACACATTTTACATGTGTTTGCTTGTTTGGTCCATACTGCAACCTAAAAAGGGAATAATTATTGTCCAACTTTTGTAGGTGATGAACTTGAGGATGGGGATTGTCACTTCTCTAAAAGTTTACCCAACTAAAAAGAAGATTTGAATCTAGGAATCCAGAGTCCCTTAATAACTACTACCCCACACTTTTTTTTTTAAATAAATAATAGATTATTTTTACATCATTTTGTACCTTTTTCCATCTCAGTTGTAATCCCCGTGGACTTCCCATCACCAAATCACCCATGTGCCATCACCATAGTCCAGTGCACTTCCGCCCCTCCCCCCAATTTTTGATCCCATTCCCCACTCCACCCCCATAAAATGTCTCTGGTATATAGTTGTTCATCACTACCATTATTTTACCCCCTGATCTTTTATACTCCTACTATGAGTGAAACCATCTGGTATTTTCCCTTTTCTTTCTGGCTTATTTCACTAAGCATAATCCCGTCCTGCTCCATCCACGTTGCTGCAAAAGGCATGAGCTTATATTTTTGATTGCTGAGTAATATTCCAATGTGTATATGTACCACATCTTTTTAATCCAGTCATATACTTTTGGGCATCTGGGTTGATTCCATGCCTTTCTTATTGTAAATAAAGCAGCAATAAACATGAGGGTGCAGGTGTCTTTTTGAATCAGTGTTTTTGTGTCCTTTGACTACCCCACACTTTTGCAAAGTACGTTTAATAAACACGGAAAGGAAAGAAGCCCTTTCCTCTCTTTGTGTCCATTTCTAGATGCCATGCAGGGAGTTGCTGACTGGCCCTTACCTTGCTCTCATCTTGTCCAGATGCCCCTGCCCACTGATAAGACCCACTGCCCAAGGTTCCAGTGCCCCGTAGGCTTCAACAGCTGTAGATGTAAAGAATATGAGAGAGGTTTTGCCAGACTTGGGTTCCTCAAGTCCCGCAGGATGGAAAATGCTTTTTTGTTTTTTCCGTTCAAGATTTGGACTCGAGCTGCTAGGATCAGAGTAATTTTCCTTTCTCATCTTCACAAATAGTGAATGGTGTAAATTCGTTCTACTGAGGCCCTGAGATTCATATTCTTGTCTCAGATTGCATAGGTATAAGTCAGAGTTCTGATTATAGCCAGCTAGCTGTGTAGCTTTGGCTAATGCATGTACTGCTTTCTTTGTTTGTTTGTTTTTTTCATTGTGATAACATTAGTTTAAATTGTCGTTTGTGTTTTGGAAGCTAGAATTCCCCACCCTTACCATAGCACTCCTACCATCCAAGTAACCATAATCCGCCACTACATTCCATTGTGCTCCTTCCCTATTGGGAGCTCGCCCTTCTCCTCCCCCTTCCCTTCTGAGTGTTTCCCTTCATTAGTCTGCTTTCAGGAGCTAAGTTTTGAGTTTCTCTGACCCTGTGTCTGGTTTCTCTGTATTCCACATACAAGTTATACCATTTGGTATTTGTCTTTCACCTTCTGTCCTATTTTGCTTAGCATAATCCTTTCCAGCTCCATCCATGCCACTGCAAATGGCATGAGTTTATCTTTCTTGATGGCTGAGTAGTATTTTGTCGTGTATATACCACTTCTTGATCCACTCATGTGTTTTCGGCCTTAAGTTGTTTCTCTGGCTTGGCTATTGTAAATAGTTCTGCAGTAAACATAGAAGTAAAGGTTTCCTTTCAAATGAATGCTTTTGTGTTCTTTGGGTAGATATCTAAGAGTGGAATTGTTGGGTTATGTGGTAGATCCATTTTCAATTTTTTGAGAAAGCTGCAGACTGCTTTCCAGAGGTGCTAGACCAGACTACTTCCCACTAGCAATGTAAAAGTGTTTCTTTTCCTCCACATCCTCACAGGGCCATTCTCGCATAAGTGAAGGGGTATCTGAAGGTGGTTTTGATTTGCATTTTCCTGATACGTGATAATGAACTTTTTTTTTCCATGTACATACCGGCCATTGTATGTCTTCTTTTGATAATTCATTCGCTTTCCTGTCCATTTTTTGATTGGGTTGTTTGTTTTCTTTTTGTTGCATTATATGTGTTCTTTGCATATGTCAAATAATCAGTCCCTAGTTAAGGCACTTACTTTTCTAGGTCTTGGTTTTCCTTCTTTGTAAAATGGGAAGATATGCATGTGTTTTTTTCTGCCTTATGCAATTTTTTTTTATACTCTATGAAATTTTTGTGTGGGGTTTACATTTTTTTATTTTAAATATTTATTATTATACATTCATATCATACATTATTATAACAGCTTTACTGAAGCCTCATTGATTTAACATTGCATATGTTTATGGTACATAACTTGATGTTTTGATAAACATATATATTGTGAGATGATCACCACGATCAAACTATTTAATATCTTCATCACCTCTCTATATACTGATGTGTGTATATGTATGGAGGTGGGGAGAGAAAATTTGAGAATTACCCTTTTAGCAATTTACAAGTGTATAACACAGGATTGTTAACTCTGGCCATCTGAAATGATTTTGGGGGAAATCAAGTGAAATACTATGTATGTAAATTTTCATAACTCACCAAACTGCCCACATAGAATATTATTTTCTTTATACTGGCTTAGCTTTAGAACAGACTTAAAGCCTTTTGGACTTCCATCTTTATTTTGTTTGTGTTCTTTTGTTGTTGTTGTTGTTGTATACCTAATTCATATTGAATATTACCCTGTATCCTTGGATTGTTAATTTTGCAGAAAAAAAGCAATCAAAAAAGGTACAGCTCCATGATCTTGGCTTTGTCCTCCAAGACTACTGAAAATCAGGACCCTTTTGTACACAGAAACTCCAGAGTATTTGGAGATAGGCTCCTGTATCAGCTCTAATTCTTTTTCTAAGTAAAATACTACCAGCTTCTTCTACCACATAGAACAGAGGATTGTAGCTTTGAAGCAGGCAGAGCTGGGCTTGTGTAACTTAGCTCTGTGTAACTTAGTGTGACTCTTTGTGCCTTGATATCTTCCTTGTTATTTGGCACCAAATTCTTATGAGAAATAGAATTGAACTAGTAGGAACTTGCCCTAGAGTGCCACTCATCCAGGCTCATTTACCTCACCTTCCTTCCAGAATCCCTGGAATTCTTTTATCAGGTCACTGGGTACATTGCCAAATCACTTTGCCTTCCCTGAACATCTTTGTCTCTTAGAAGAAGCATCTGCTAAAATAAAATAATGTTGATGACACAAAGATGCTATTCCATGGGAACATCCTACATGCCAGCCAGCGTGTAAAGTGCTTTTATATAACCTCGGTCTTTTCTTTCCCTCCTTCTTCCCTCCTCCCTCCCTCCCACCTCCCTCTTCTTTCTCTCCTCCCTCCCATTCTCTCCTCCCTCCCCCTCCCTCCTCCCTCTCTCCTCTTTCCCTCTTCCCTCTCACCTCCCTCCCTCCCTCCTCCCTCCCCCTTCCCTTCTTCCCTGTCCCCTCTTCTTCCTTCCTTCCCTCCTCCTCCCTCCTCCTCCCTCCTCCCCTCTCCCTTCCTCCCTCCTTCCTTCTCTCTCTATTATTTTTTTAACTTCTCATCTTAGAGATGGTTATTATAAACCAGTTTTGTAAGCAGAAAAACCAAGGTCACAGAAAATAAATAATAGTTGCTGAATTTAGCCTCTGCCAACAAAAAGTGATAAGTGTATATTGTTTCCCAGTAACAACAGCATCTCCATAAGAAAGTGAGATTCAGTGATCCGTGCCCCACCTAATGAGGGGTGCAGCTGAGGGGCCAGGTGAGTTCAGAGAAAACGCTTGGAGAGACACAGGATAGCACTGGACACACGTAGAGAGCAACAGAGAGAGAGGCATGTGGAGAGGAAGACCCCTTGAGTCTCAACTTTGGTCTTGCACCAAGGACTTGGAGGACATGGAGGAGACATGTGGTGTTAAGACATACAGTGATGCTTGGAAGGACTCAGGCGTGAGATATGTGGGAAGACTGACAATGATGACATTACTTTGATTTGGACTTTGGTTTTGTTCCTTTCAGTCCAGACTTGCGTAACCCCTTCTGCCCCTGTGGTTCCCCACCCCCCCCCCAGAAGATGCCTTAGACTTGTGGCAAGGTGTTGGGCCTCAGTGGGCCTGCTTTGATCCAACCCTGTTTGGTTGGGCATTTGCCCATTGGGGATGGGTGACTGTAGGTGTTTTACTGAGAAATTATGTCCTTTCTCTTCTGTTTCTATGTACAGGCATTCTCTACACACTAAGAGGATGTTTGTTTTTTTTTTTTATGAGGCAGAACACAGAATTCCTTTCAAGTGGTCCAGCCTTGGAGATCCCAGGGTGCCCCTTCTGTCTGCATGCCAGCATCCTTAATATTAACAAGCTTCTGGAAATGTCCAGACAGTAAATATTTTAGATTTTGCAGGTCACACAGTTCCTGTCACTACTGCTTAACTCTGTCTTGTAGAGAAAACAGTCCACAGATGGTATATAAACCAGTGGTCATGGCCATGTGCCAATACAATTTTATTCACAAACACCAGCTAACTGGGTTTGACCCAAAAGCCAGCATTTACTCACCCTGCTGTATACCACTCACTGCTCTGTGCTCTCCTCCCCACCTTTCCTTTTCTTCATCTTTTAGTTGTATGTCTCTGTCCGGTTGATCACGAGTATTTCTTGTGCTGCTTTCCTCGGCAGTAGACACGCAAACTGTTTTTCCAGCGTCTTTGATTTACCTGATTGATTGTAAGTGTTTTTCATGTACCAGGCAACATGTCAGCCTCATTTATAAACCATGATGCATTAGAAATCGTCACAGCTTCAGGATGGCACGTTTGTGAAGTGACAAATGAGGCTTAGGAAGTCTCAGCAATTCAGAGGCTGGTGTGTCAAGTTCAAGGAAAAGATTATTTTTTCCTTCGATAACCACATTAAAAGTCAGTCCAGGAACAAGATTGCTTAGATCAGAAAACCTTCCTAGAGCTTGACCATTCAAATGAAGTCTCTACCTCCCTACAACTCAGCCACCAGGAACCTTCTCTGCACATTCTGTTTTATCAGATAGATTGGAAGGGAAGGAAGGCCCTGAAAGAAAACAAATTTTACGTAAACTAAGTAGAACTGAAAACAAGGGTTCTGGAATGTCAGAGAGGCTCTGGTCCCGGAGGAGAGAGATGGGGCATTCTCCCTGTTTCCTCTTGTCCTCAGCCCTTGCTCACCTGTGTACTACTCTATGCTTTCTTTTCCCCTCTTACTGGGGAAAGCTATTTAGGGCCCACATGCTCCAAGTCCTTTCCCTCTCAATCCTTACCGAAGAGACAGGGTTTTTGCTGATATCTAGAAGCCAATCACCAGTGGGTCATCAGAGAGGGTACCTATCTGTGGGATCATGCCTGTCTTTTTCTCTAGGTCACATTCCTTTCCCTGGCATTGCCTTCCCTTTCTCTTCTTCTTTAGAGAAAACTTGAGCTGCTGCACATGTAACTGCTCAAAATCCTTAATTTTTCTGCATCTTTCTGTGTCTGTCTCCTGCATGCCTCTCTCTTTCTGTTCTTTATTCTTCCCTCTGCTCTTCTTTTTCTTCGCATTCTTTTTCTCTTTTTCTTCTGCTCCTCATACTAAGAGTCTGCCTGGCAGAAAGAGAAGGGCCGCTGCCCCCAGATCCTTCCTCTCCCCCCCCCCCAAATCCTAGTCTTCCTCAGGGGCTGTGCACATCCTTCTGTCAGCAACTTGCACAAATCAATTAGCTGCAGGCAGTCACGCTCTGTGCTTCTCTCTGTTCCCACAGATGTCACCCGGGCAGCAGTGTGAGGAGCCTCCTTTGAAGAGAAGAGCCCTGTTGTGGGGAGGTTTGGCATGATTAGGGTAGAGGAGGGAAGAGGGCACCCTTGATTCTGAGGCAGCTCTTGGGCTCTTGGGTCCCAGAGAACTGAAGTCTTCTCCCTTGTGCATATGAGGGGGCTGTGTTTGGGTTGGAAAGTCAAGGGCCTGCTGACCATCAAGGTCATCCCTGGCCGGCCACCTCTCCTTTCCACAGCTGCTCCCTTTAACCTTCTAATTCATCCTAGCAGCAGCAGGGCTGGGAAAGAGGGCACAAAGCTGACATATACCCAGGAGTAAGATTCTCTAGAATTCTGTGCTAGCTGACTTATTTTTTATTAAGCATCTGTTGTGTGGCACATATTCTTCTTGGACACTTTATGTCCATTAGCTCTTTTAATTTTATGAAGTAGGTAAAACTAATTTGATTATAGAAGACTGAGGTTTGTTTGGATTTGATGGGAGGGGGAAAAAAAGGAGCTAGAGGGCCCTCTCTGGTGGCACAGCGGGTTAAAGCACTGCACTAAGAAGCTTAAGCCACTTCTGCATGAGTTCGATCCCCACCTGCCCCTAAGGGGATCCACATGGCCTGGCAGACCTCTCCTGGCCCACCTGCTGCTCCCCTCAGCAGTGTACTTTGCCAATCTGCCTGTTCTGCTCCCCACTCTGTCCCTGGTGAATCCTCTCACCCTTCACATCTCTGGCCTGTACCCTGGTTCTGTATGAATAAATAAATCTTTTTTTTTAAAAAAAAAAAAGGAGCTAGAAGTGACTTCCAAGTTTCTCTTTGCTTCCATGGTGCTGGTGTCAGTCACCCCCTCTTTGGTGCTGGTTGAACAATTGCAGGAAGCCAGGCGAGCAAGAAAGATGATCATCCCTTTCAGAAGGGAAACAGGTTTGGGATGGGGTGGGTGATTTGTCTAGATGTCTATTTATTCAACAGGTAACTCTGTATGTCTGAAAGACTTAATCATACAGATGCCTTTGTCTTCCTAGGGCTTATATTCTTAAAAATAGTTTTTTTTTTTTGTTTGTTTTGCCTGTATCATTTACTGATAAACCCATGGCACTTGGAATAGTGCTTGGTATGTGGAGGGTGCTGAATGTGCATCAGTGAAGAGTCAATGAATGAATGAATGATGATTGAATGAATGAGGAGACCTAGCTCAACTATCAACGACAGTCGATAGTAGGCAGTTAGTTAGATCAGTGAGTAAATGATGCCATATATGAAAAGGCGATAAATGAGAAAAAACAGGGACTAAAAAAAAAAAATGAGAAGGGGGTGGGGTGAAAGCTGCAAATTAAAACTAAGTGAGATTTGAATAAAGACACATTTCTGATACCTGCAGAAAGAGGATTCCAGAAAGTGAGATTAGTAATTTAATAGCTGACACATGGGGAGAAAAACAGGGAGGTGAGTGTGGTTGAAGAAAGGAAGTGAGAAGAGCAGTGAGAAGGGGCAGAGTCCTGGATGGGAGATAGAGCAGATCATGTAGGGCCTTGGAGGCTAATGAAGGCTTTACATTAAAATGAGTAGGGCACTCTTGGAGGCTCTGAGCAGAGAAGCGCCCTGGTGGCTTTGTTTTCATATTAACACTCTGGCTGCTGGGTTGAGAACATACTGATGGGTGCTTTGGCCAGAGTCAAGGGCAGAAGAAGAGGAGAAGAAGGCAGGAAGCTGTTACGACATTAAAGGCAGGAGTTGGTGGCATGGAGTGGGGTGTTAGTGGTACAGGTTACTGGAAGTTGGACTTGAGCTTATGTACTAAAAGCAGTCAAAGGCAGTGGTCACCTGTATAAGCATCTAATTCATGTTCATTGATTAGAGATGAAAACCCAAGAGAGACTGAAGAGCTGTTGCTTAGTGTGTGCTGGAGAGGCAGCCCCATTTTGAAAGGCCTGGTTAGACACGAGCTTTCTATCATGAGATGCCATCATCTGTGACCTTGTCTGTGTTGTCTCCCTTCTCTAGACTAGAAGCCCCCTGAGAGCAGGGACCTCTTCTTCTTCATCACTAGAGCCCCGGTGCTCAGCCAGGACCCAGCACAATGACAGCAGGTGGAATGAGTGGATGTAACATAGAATTTGATCTTTCCTGTCCAGACATGGATATAAACGTGGGCTTGACACCATCATGGCTGGAGTGGAGAGAATATTAATGCTTTTCTTGATCCTGTCATCTATGTGCTTGTGCTGTGTGGTTCTGGGTCATGTTTCCCTTTCTATAAAGTGAGGGGCTAGTTATCACTCAGCAACAGTGATAATCTCTCCAGAATGACCTACAAGGATGATTCCCTGGCCACTCAAAAACAATTTTCTCAGTCTTTTCTTCCCTTCCTTGGCTTATTTTTTATTTTTTTTTTTTTTTAGAAAATGACACTTGTCAGTATCTGAAAGCATGTTGTTTATTTACCTGCATGTTGTTTGTCTCTCCTGCTAGATCATAAAACCAAGGAGGCAGAGGTTTTATCTTTTTTTACTGAGAAACCCACAGCACTTGGTGTATGGAAAAATGCTAAATATATATACTGTTGATGAGTGAATGAATGAATGAGGAGAGCCAGCTCAACCACCAATGACAAAGTCAATGACAGCATCCAGTTTTTCTTTCTTCTTTTTTTAAGATTTTTATTTATTTTTGCATACATAAGTGGGGTACAAGTCAAGGAACAGGGGTGGTAAGATGATTCACCAGAGGCAGAATGGGGAGCAGAACAGGCAGATCCACGAAGTACACTGCTGAGGGGAGTAGCAGGCGGGTCAGGAGAAGTCTGCCGCGCCATGTGGTCACTTCTTGAGCCGGGGCTCAGACTCACTCAGAAGCAGCTGCGGCCAGCTTGAAGTGCTGCGTCCTTACCTGTTGTGCCAGCAGGGAGGGCCCAGCGTCCAGTTTTTATTACAAATATGCTGCACACTCTAGTTCTAACTCCTCCGATAGCATTTTTCAAGGCAAACATTGGTGAGAATTTTTTTTTTTTAATTGGAGCTTCTTCAAGGAAAAGAATTCCAGCATCTAATTTAAGAACGTTTCCAGGTGTGGAATTCAGTAGTGGATCCTCATCTCCTAGCAACCTCACGCAGGAGCCACTCACCATGTGAGAGAGGTGACAATTCAAGTGGGTGTGTTGAGTGTCAGGGACCAGCACAGTGATGAGATGAGTGACGAGGAGGGCAGTGGAGGGGACAGGACCTGCAGCAGGAGTGAGAGACCCAGGGAACAGGCATACCCTGACTGCATGGTCCCAGCAAGCCTTTACCCTCTCAGTCCATTTCCTTCACAGAGGGAGGGGTGGCCATAACTGGTGGCTCAAGTGTCCTTTGATTTACAGTTTCACCTGGCATATTGGGATAGTGACTACCCTCTATTATATAAGTCCCTGCTCTAAGCATGTTCTGTTATTATTTCTTCTAATCCTCACTTCATTCTGTAAGGTAGGGTGGTTATTATCCCCCATTTTTCAGGTGAGGAAAAAGACCTATAGAAGATAAATAACAAAAGCCACGATATTAGTTTGAGCTAATCAACAGAAACTTATTTCTCAAAGTACTAGAGGCGGGGAAGTCCAAGATCAAGGTGCCGGCCACTTTAGTTCTAGGTCAGGGCTCTCTTTCTTGCTTGCAAATCATCACCATCATTCAGCCCTTGTGTGCATTTTGTCTATATGTGCAAGTAGAGAAGTCTTTCTCTGTTCTTTTTTTAAAAAAAGATTTATTTATTTATACATACAGAACTGGGGAACAGGCCAGAGGTGCAGGGGCGGTCAGAGGATTCACCAGAGACAGAGTGGAGAGCAAAACAGGCAGATTGATGAAGTTCACTACTGAGGGGAGCAGTAGGTGAGACAGGAGAGGTCTGCTTTGCCATATGGGTCACCTCCAAGCAGGGGATCAAACTTGCACTGAAGCGGCTGCTACTAGCTTGCAGTACTACGCTTTAACCCACTGCGCCACCAGGGAGGGCTATTTAAGGCCTCTAATCTCACCATGAGGCTTCCACCCTAGTGACATAATATAAACTTAATTGTTCCCAAAGCTTCCCAAAACTATAAGATTCCATCATGTTGGAAGAGTCCTTTAGGAGACAACTAGCTTGGTATTAGAACACAGCCTCCGTGAGATTAGAAACATGGTATTATTTCTCAACACCTTATCTGTAGCATAAAGTGTTGTACTAAAATGTGAGTGATAGCCAATGAATATTAACTACATAAATGAACGATTCTCTTAAAGATTGATGAATGTACCAGAAACTCATGGTTGTGTCCAGGTGGCCTCATTTAAACCTCACAATAACCATGAGTGAAGTCCCTCTTGATAGACAGAGGGAAACAGAGACTGAGAGGAGTGAAGGACCCCCAACTCAGAAGCAGAGAAGTAACATGGCAAAGGTCATACAGACATCTGGAAAGCATGGTTATCTACAGGCCCCACCAGCCCACAGAGTGGTGCCAAAGTGCCATGGGCATGCCTCCTTAGGGCAAGCACTGAGGTTGGCTTGCAGCCCCCTGCATCTCTGTAAGTGGGAACAAGAGCCCAGCTCTGAAGTCAGTCATTCAACTTGGTCTGTCATTATCTTTAAGTTCATCATGGGGAAGAGATGAGTCAGAGTCATCCTTCTTCCTTTGTCCTCAAACCTAGGTTACTAGGAGTTCCTTAAATAGTTGAAAACAGTGTGGATACCATGAGGCTTTGGGACCAGGTAGCCCTAGACTTTCTCTGTAGAACCACAGAGAGGCTTCTTTGTGGTAGGTGAGGTTGTGGGGGGGAGTTGAGTAATGGAGTTTATGGGAGCTAAAGTACCCCTCACCTCCTGATAATGGCACCTCTGATGTTGGAGGAGAAATTACAGATGCTCAGATAGATTCATTCTGAGGGATAGCAAATTGGGCAGAAAAGAGATAGAATAAAACCCAGGATGGAGACTGAAGGGGATCTGCATGGCAACAGAGGAACCACAGAGGCAAGTGGCTTGATGGGCAAGGGAGAAAAAGAGAAGAATGAACGCAAACAGCTGACAGCTATCACAAGATCAGGGCTCGGGGCTTCGGAGGAAACAGGATCACAGGGATCTCTCACATTTATTCAACTGACATCCTCTGCTTGTATGGCTGCAAATCACTTTCAGATGCTTTATTTTATGAGCTCTTCACTTCAGCCTTGGGGCAGTCAGGGGAAATAGTATTATGTCCATTTCATAGATGAAGAAAGTGATATTGTCAGCGGTTAAGTAGCTTTCCCAGGAAAGTTAACAGGCGGCAGAAAGAAAAGCTGAATTATTTTATTCTGACTCCAGTTCTCCTTTGCCTCCCCCTAATGACAGGAGGTGACTGACTGAGGGTTTGGCTCCGGGGATGGGGCCATGGCAGTTCTTTTGCCCACACAGCAGGAGTGGTAGCAACTCCAAGCCCTGACTATCGGTTCCCCACACACATGTATATTATTGCTAAGGCTACTGCTGCTGTTGCTACAGCTGCAGTATGCCTGCTGATACAGTCATCACGCTAAGCACTTGGCATCTGCTTGCACCTTCAAACAACCCTGGAGGCAGTTGTTCTTATTCCCATTTTACAGATGAGGTAAGTAGGTGGAAAACGAAGAGACTTAATTCTAGCTTGAGGGTAATTGCTGTGAGTTGGGTTGAAGTGATGTGTCTTTATGCACCTGAGTCAACACATGGCATTTGTTTACATCATGCTTAATGAATGTCACTATTGGGAAGAGGGTAGGATGTTCTCTGAGGGATTGCAGCTTCTTGCATAATGAAATAAGTCAGAATGGACTTGGTGTTTTGTTGGGAATACCTCCTTTTTCTATCAACTCCATGGAGTTCTATTCCCCTCCACCCAGAAGGATAGGAGAGTCTACACTTCAATTAAGTTCCTAGACAATGCCGATTTGTTGACTTGTGAACCACGTTGAGGAGCAAGGATTCATTCTTCAAACCATTCCAACTCTGTAAGTCCATTTGAAGTTCTAACTAGAACCCATCAACATGCAGTCATATGTGGGTGCTGAGAGCCTTGGAGTGACTGCATGGTTAGTATTCTTGATAAGATATATGTAAGAAAAATGAGGTATTAAGCTCTTTTTCACCTTCCACCATTAGCCTCCAAGGCTGCCACCTGTAATTTTCTTACCCCCTAGTTTCATTATGCATATGTGAGTTATCGTACAAAGCATGGGGGAGTGCAAGCATGGGGCACTCACACCACACCTATGATTATGGACAGTGGGCAGAGAAGCGAGAAGGTACAGGGCATGCACATACATAAATACGGACACCTAGGCCAAGAAGTGGGCGCTCAGGAAGAGAGGAGAGAAGCCAGAGAAAAGGCAAGGAGAGAGTATGGAAATGGGGTGGGGAGATGGCCAGAAGGCTTAGAGGCTCTGTTGCTGCCTGCCTCCCAGCGCCCCTGCCTGCTGGTCTACCTGTGTGTCTTGTCCCCTGCTTTAGCACTAAAGTCCTGTCAAATCGACTGAGGACTCCAAGAGCCTTTATCCTGTTGCCCCAGTCAACAGTAAACCTGCGCAATGAGTTAAAGTGCAGCACTACAAACTAGCAGAAGCTGCTTCAGTAAGTTTGAACCCTGGCCAGGGAGGTGACCCACATGGCCCAGCAGAAATCTCCTGTCTCACCCACTGCTCCCCTCAGCAGTGTACTTTGTCAGTCTGTCTGTTCTGCTCCCCGCTCTGTCTCTGGTGAATCCTCTCACCCCACTGCACCTCTGTCCTTTCCCCAGTTCTGTATGCATAAATAAATATTTAAAAAACAAACAATAAGCCTACCTGATATGGGATGCTTGCCCCTATAACAATAACATAATTTTTAAGCATCCACAGTGTACAAGGACTTTCATAGCAAGTGATTTTGTGTTAGTTTTCTCCTTTCACAAATAATGAAACCGTAAGGTTGAGAGAAAGAAGTTCACATAAATTCTTACAGCTAGTAAGTGGTGGAACTAGAATCTGAACTTAGTCTTCCTCACTCTGATTTCTCCAGAGACCCAAATTATGAACAGAAGCTACTCCATAATTGAGAGATGGAGACTGGGCCTTTGTTTCTCTTATTACGGAAATACACAGGAGAAATATGCCTTGCATATCTGTTAGGACCTTTGCTGATTTTAACTCAAATGTTAGTAGGAAATGTAATGATACAAATACCTTTAAAAATTTGAGGCAGGAATGCAAGTAAGTATTTAAGTAAAGTATAATATTTGTAATAATGCCCTGGAAATACAACAGTAGGAAAACCCAAAAACAATGAATATCCATTGAGAAAAAAGCCCATGGCATTAGAGACAAATGAAACAGAGGAAGAAGGAAAAAAAAAAAAAACATATTATTTGGCTTTGATCCCTCCCCTTTGGGTTCAGAAAATAGAATTGAGACAACACTAAAGGGGGTGGGTAAGAGCTTGAACAATGAATACACATTACCAGCATCAGCTGGGTATCTTGTTAACATTAACCTGATGCATTGCAAGTCAGCTGCAGTTAGAACAGTAATTACAGTAAATAGAATCCATTTGGAATTCTCAAGCAAATATGAGCAGGAAAGAAAGATGGGCTGAAAAAAATCCATTACCCTTTGGAAGTTATGGAAGCTTTGGATGGCAGCGATTTCTACTGTGAATTGCATCCGACTAAGAAGCAGCAACTTGAATGAATCTGTCTCAGTTCTCAAGTGCGTTTAGATGGTAAATAAAATGAATTACCCAAGCATTCCAGCCAAATTCAGTTTCCTGACATATTTGTCTTGGTAATTTAGTTGAAAATATAGGTAAATTTGTGAAGATGGTCCATCTACTCTGCTTCCTGCCCTGGGCCAATGGTTTTTCTTGGAAAAATGAGATTCTGCCATTCTCGAAGGGTCCAAAAGAGGGGATAAAGGGAAATGGGAGAAGCTAGAGAATGATTTTGACACTCTCAGCATGATCTGTGCTCTTGAGTATTGGTCAGAAAGAAGTTTCTTTCTTTTTTTTTAATTTTATAATAGTTTATTTTTACATCTTTTTTGTGCATTTTCCCATCTCAGTTACAATCCCTTTGGGCTTCCCATCACCAAATCACCCATGTGCCATCACCATAGTCCAGTGCATTTCCCTTCCCCCACTGTTTTTGATCACATTCCCCACTACACCCCCACAAAATTTCAGAAGTTTCATTTTCAAAGACTCTAGAGACAGTCCACCAATCTGGTCATTCACAAGCCCCTCTCTGTGGAGGTTTCACTCAGCTGTTAAGACACCATGTGTTCCTGAATGCACTCCAGTTGCAAGTACCTCAGTCCGGGCAGTCATGCAGTTATGAGGCCTTCACGAAGGTTCCTATCCTTTTCCCCTCCCTGACTTAATTAAACCACTTCCCTCTGCTAAGTGCTGACCTGTGTGCTCAGGTCAAACCCCCTTCTCTGGCTTTCTGTCACCACCTCCCCCACCCTTTGGGAAGAGACCCTCAGAACCATGGAACCTTATGAGCTGAGAAACCCCCACTGCCACCCATGTGAGTCATGGATGACAACACTCAGGGGGACTTAGTCTGGAAATTGGAAGACTAAGGCCATCTAAGGCCATGTGCCGTGTAATGACATTTCAGTCTTTGACAGAGAGCAATGGATCCATTTATATATCCAGCCTGGGTATGAAAGAGGCTTTGCCATGTAGGTCTGTGCAATTGCACTCAATGACCATCTCACAATGAAATCTTCCAGCCTCACATTTCTCAGGACTTGCTCCAGTATTCCCCTTGTTAAGGGACCTGGGACTATCAGTTTATGCATGTTCATTCTTTCCAAAGATATTTATTAAGTGCGTCTTCTAGGCCAGGTACCAAATAAATCCTGCTTGTGAGTTTGGATTCGCCTCACTGATAGAAGACTGACTTCAAACAGGAAGGGAACTTGGTAGTGAGAAGGATACATGGCATGTCTCAGATGCTGTTGGGCAGTATCTGGGCTGCACAGGACCTGTTCCTGCCCTCCGAGGGAGGCCCCCTGGTGGCCCTAGGCCTGTCTCCCAGCTCTACTTTCACCCAGGGGGCCTAGGTCGCTAACCCAAGACATTTTCTTGTTGATTGGGTGCCAGGCCAAGAGCTAATTAGCCTAGGTAACAAGCTCATTAGTTTTTCAGAGAGCAAAGAAAGTGGAGATGGAGAAAAAGAATCTGATCTCCGTTCATTTTGTTGCTTTGGAAATGTAGTCACTATTTCTTCAAACCATAAACACATCAGTGTGGAGTCCTCCTGTAAGAAGGCCATCAGGGCCATAATTATCACCCACTGGCTAAATTCTAAACATTTGAGTTGTTCAGTTATAGAAGTTAACATCCTAACATTTCAGTGCTCAGAAGTACCCTGTGAAAGAGACTGTGAGTCCCAGTCTAGAGGAGGGGAACTGAAGCCCTGAACATTAAAGTTCAGACTCTGGAGATGACATCCTTAAAGAAACGTAGGCTAACTTACTTTAACCTCCCTGAGCCTCTGTGTTCTTGTTTGTAAATAAGATTTCAATTATTTGTCTAGAAGGAATGACCTGGGGTCCATTATAAAGTGGCTATGCAGAGGCGGGCTGGAAGCCAGAGTCAAGTACATTCTATTTCTTTTTCTTTCTCCAGGGCTAATAGGAAGAAGAATCCCATTCCTGTCCCTTGTCCCCAGACCACTTATGCTTGGGGTCACCATTGCAGAGAAACCTTAATGATGCTGGAGGCGAGCTTGGCGCACCAGGGCTGAGACCCCTCCTCAGTCCCATCCAGTGTTAGGGCTCCTCAGTGTAGGCCCACAGCACCAATGAGCCTCCTTGCAGGTCATACAGGAGGTGGGATCTTTGGAATTGAACCCTAAAACAACAGTGCTAACACCCCACCAAAGGCCTAGCTCAGGCCAAGGACAGGAAGTACAGTGCTTCAGGCAAAACTTCAAGATTCCATGATGTGAGCAAGGGGTCAGGAAGGTTTGAAAAGCACTGGGAAAAGGTTGAATGTATTGTCCTGATGACTACAGCTTGGTATGCTGGATCTGAATACAAGGCCTAGAGCAGAGCATCTCATCTGGCCTGGACTTTGTAATCACCTGGGCTTTGGACAAATACCCATGCCTAGGCCCCAACCCTGGGGACTTTGAGTTAACTGGACCTGAGTACAACCTGGGCATCCGGGTTTCAAAAACTCCCCAGTGAGTCCCCAAATGATTCTTCTGTGCAGCTACTGATTCTTCTGGGAGTCCCTTTGACTTTCTGCTCTGGTCCTGGCAGAGAGAGCTCCTCTTCCAAAGCCCCATTTCTGTATGGCCCCACTGTGCTCCCAGGCTACCCCCCTGCTCCCTCCCTCCTACTCAGTGCAGCTATAAGGTCTTACAGGACCCCGTGACCTGCCTTTACTCCTGTTCTCAGAAACCTACTCCCTTGGGACCTCCTGTCCTGGGTGCGTGTATATAGCCCCCTCTCACCATTGTCCATATCAATCAAGCCTACTTTTGACAGTCTGACACTGGCTTCCCTGGAAAACTGCCCCACCCTCCCAGCCCAAGATGCCTCTGTCACGTCTGCATTCTGACCTCACTTGGACAGCCCCCATTGCACTTAGGCCCCGTAGTATTCTGTGGGTCTGCAGCCTTCTCTGCAATGGGGAGTAAGACACCCACCCTGTGCCTCATCCCGCCCTCCACTCCCCCCCCCCTGCCCAGTGTGTTTCCTGATCTTGTTCAAGGGTTGGGGGAGGAGTTTGTTCCCCACATCCTTGTTCTGGGTACACATCCTCATTCTTACCTGCTAGCTTCTGTCAGTGGGTTATAGGGTCCATTTTATAGATGAAGAAAGTGAGGCAAATACACCTAAGGAAACTCATCCAGAAGTTTCTTGACTCCTTCCATCTTACTTGCTGCACACAAAAATGTACTTAAAGTGCACGTTATGATGTTGTTACAAATAGCCTACTTGTACTAGAAGTTTTAGTTTCCAAGGGCAGAACTGTCTACATTCTTCATGTGATATAGAATAGGGCTTCCTGCAAGAAAACAACTCAGCTAGAACCAGGCAGGCCTTTACTCAAATGCTTACTCATTCTGCATTTGTTGGCGGCTCGGTCAGACAAGTGCTAGACCAGGACATGGTGGGGGGGTGGGGGGGGTGGCAAAGACATCCAACATCTACCTTATAACCATCCACCTTCTGCCATTTTTTGGAGGAAGAGATCAACACTTTGACACACAATTACCATACGTGTATGTCCTGGGCTCAAGCTCAGTCTGTCACCTACCACCTGTGCTATTTTCTTTTGATAAATTGTTTAATCTCTCTGGGCTTCACTTTCTTCATCTGTAACATGGAGATATAGCACTTTCAGGAGTGGGGTGGAAAGAGTGAGTTCATAATGAGCATACTTCAATAGGCGAGGCTCGTGAGCACCAAGGGGAATGGACATGGAGATAGGTCCAGGGGGCTCAGGGGAGGCAGGCAGGAGCCTGTCAGTGTAGGAGCTTCCTATACCTGCTGAAACACATTACCACAAACTGATTGACTTAAGGCCACACAAATGTATCTGCTTTATATTTATGGAGGCAAGAAATCCAACATTCATCTGACTGGACTAAAGTCCAGGCATGGGGGTGGGGCAGATTCCTTCTGGAGGCTCTAGAAAGAGAATCCATTTCCTGGTCTTTGTCATCTAGTGGGTCCCAGTATTCCCTAGTTGTGGCTGCTTCCAGGTGTCACTTCCACCTCTTGCTACTAGTTATCTCCCTCCTGACTCCCTCTTGTTAAGGACCCTTGGATGACCTTGGGCCCACCAGCAACATCCATCTTGAGATTTTAACTTAGCCACAACTGACTTCTGCAAAGTCCCTTTTACAACAGAACGTAATATAATCATAGTACCAGGGATGAGGGCTTTGGCCTGCGGTGGGGTGGGGGTGGGGGAGGGCACCATTAGTTAGGCTATTGTGTCAGGGAACAGAAAACTAATAATCCAGGGGAGAGAGGTCAGGGATGCCTTCCTATTGAGGCAGATGTGAAAAGGCTCTTGAAGAATGAGGAGGAGTTTGCAAGACTTGACCTGGAGGAAAGGGCATTCCAGAAAGTGGAAAGAGCTCCAGCTGAGACACCAAGACACAGAAGAAAGGCCAGGCAGACTTGTAGAGAGGTGAGAAGTTCACAGAGGCGGAGGTGTGGGTGTGAGGAGAGGAACGATGGGTGGGCAGGCCTTTCATGCTGCGACCCTAGAAGCAAACACGTGCGGCCAGGCAGCAGCTGCACGGCCTCTCTGCTGTGTGGCATCCTGCCCAGGGAAGCCTGACATTCCACTCTGGCCCGTCTGGCCAGCCTCAAGGGTATCAGTTTCTAGTCGGTGGTGTGTGTGTCTGGCAATGGGGAGGTGGTGGTCCCTGGGGCTGTCACATTTGTCTCGTTTCATGACTTTCCTCTCTAGCCTTCTGATGCTCCCTTACCCTGTTCCTCTGGCCCCCAATTCACAAAGCAGAGGATCAACTCCAGTGATGGAGGACAAGACCCGAGGCCCCTTTATTGGAGGCCATTTTCTTTCCCAATATCTTCTGGAGAGGTGGACTGGCAAAGCAACATTCCCACAGAAATAATTTTTCAATTTCTTATAATAGGACATAAAAGTCGGCCCAGGGAAATTGATTCCATTCGGAGCTCCCTTTGTAGGACACTTCATCTTCCATTGCGGCCTCTGTATTTCAGCAATTTCTAAAGCCCGAGGAAGTTTCCTTTAATATATTTTTGCCACCCTGGCAGAAGGCTTTTGTAGCTCAGCTGAATGACTCTGCTGACCTGTCACTTTCTCCTCAGGCCCAGGGCAGGGGTCCCCATACCTCACACTTCACATCCCACCACGGGGAGTCGCTTGTCAGCTTCCTCACAGCATCCTCTCTGGCCCCCAACATGAGGTGATACATTTGTTTTTGGCTCGCTGCTCCTCATCCGCCTGGTCTCTTACCCCTCCTTCACTTTTGATATTGGCCCCCTTCCATTTTTTGTCTGTTTCTTTTCTTCCTCCCGTAATTTCTTTCCCAGCATTACAGCAAGCACACAGCAATAATGTGACATGAGCTCCTGGATTTCCACTTCTTGATCTGTAAAATGGGGATAAGCACATGTTTCACAGAGTTGAGGGAAGGATTCCACTGTTAGGTGTGAACAGATGCAAGAAGGAGGGACCTGCAGAGGGGAGGGGCAGCTGCTGGCAGCTCTCAGCATGACCCTGCAACCTGCACAGGGTGAGGGGGCACAGTCTGGAGCTGCTCCCAGACTGCAAGGTAGGGTGACACTTTTCAAAAGAATAGCACTTTTTCATTCCCCAGGATTTTTCTGACCTAATAATGGCATTTTAAGAAAGATTTTATGTATTTATTTTTGCATAGAAGAACCGGTGTAGGCCAGAGGTGCAAGGGGTAAAAGGATTCACCAGAGACCAAGTAGAGAGCAGAACAGGCAGATCTAGTGAAATACACTGCTGAGGGGAGCAGCAGTCGAGACAGGAGATGTCTTCTGGGCCATGTGTGGGCCAGCTCCCTGGCTGGGGACCAAACTCAGGCCTCAGTGGTAGCCATCACGGTGATAGCTCAGACTTAGGCCCTAGGCAACCAGGGAGATCTAATACCACCTTTGATCTCCATTTGCAATAGCTTTTGGGAAAGAGAGCCAGTATCCCCTCCTGGTCTGCAGATGGGGAAACTGAGACTCAGATAACATCACATGTCCTGTGTTACCCACGTGGGCAGTAGGCACCTGTATCCTTGACCCAATGAGGCTCTGTGCGTCTCCCTGCTGGATGATGAAATGGAATGGCAAGGACAGCCCCTTCACTCTCTCCCACTTGGCCTCCTGCCTCTCTGCTGATGCGGAGTCTTGGGGGAAACCAGCTCACCCTGGATTTTCCCTGCTCTCAGAGCCCAGGCTTTGTCACTGTGATGTGTGTGAGATGTCAGAAGGGGGTGCAAGCTGGACTCCATCATCTTCCACTTCGAGACTCAGCCTGGGCCTGTGGCTCACAAGTAAACTGAGAAAACCAGACCTCCCTGCCTGTCTTGAATCAGCGGCCCATTTGAATGCTCCCGGCAGGGTGATGTTACTCTCAGCTGGGCAATGTTATTCTCTTTGAGGCTTGAGGAGCTGAGCTAAAGTGGCTAGCCCATGGTTCAGCTGGAACACGGACCTATAGCTGACCAAAGACTTCAGACCTTTTGCTTTCATGGATGCTAAGTGACTGGTCTGAAGTCACCCACCAGATTTGAAATTCAGGTCTCCCTAAACACCATTCCAGAACATGTTTTGTTTTCCTCATGATATTTTAGGCAGTTTGTGTGAGACTCTGAGGCCTCGGGGCAGGGCAAATGGAGTAATAGTTTGTTTAAAGTCAGCTTTCCACCTGCCAGGTGGCCCTGTGGTGGTGGGGATACAGCGGGCCATTTGTCCCTTGATACAAGTGATTTGGGCAGAGACTGAGGTCACTTGTTGGGGATGCTATGGGGGGAACTACTGCTCTCTAGGTGGCCCTCAGAGGCCAGCCAGAGCCAAAGCTGCCTCATACTCCCAGCGCTGACCAGGCGTTGAAGCCAAGGTGAACTCAGCTGGTTCCCACAAACACTTCCCAAGGGATAAGGAAGAAAAAGCTTTCCCCAGAAACATCTGGAATCCCAAATGAAGCAGCAGTTACTGCTGTTGGTGGGTAAGGTTCTCATTCTGACTAGAAAACTCAGGGACTGATGATTCAGTCACTCACTGACAAACAGCTTCAATCCTCTCTTCTGCAGCAGGTTGTCCTCTAGGCTGTGGAGACAACACACTAGATAATACTGTCCCCACCCTCCTGATTCTCACATTCCAGGGGAAGAGACGTATGAGAAACAGATTGCACAGTGTGTGTCCTTCTAGTAGCACCTCTTCTGCCCACGGAGACTCCGTGGGTACTTACACAGCCTCATGGTCTGAAAAGTAGTGAGGTCCAGTGCAGAGAGAGCAGAGCTCTGGAGCACCCGCTGGACCCGTGTCAGGAAAGGCCCTTCTAACTGTGGGAGGCCCTATTTCTATTTTCCTCACTGTTCGCCCATTTCCTTTGCTTTTCAATAGATTTTGATACTATCCAGTTTTGACTTGACAAGGCCCCCATTCTGCCTCAATAGCCTGACAGTATCTTAGTAACTCCTCATTTTTCTCTCCTCTGCTAGTTACCCACCTGTCTCTGCTCCCCAATTCCTCAGCAGAGGAAGCTAAGTAAGACAAATGGCAAATTCCTGGACAGCCCATGTGGAGATCCAGGCTGATGTCCCATGACAGATGCCAGTCAGCTGTGATCTTAATGGGATGTGGTCATGTGATACAAAACATGGCTGCTACAGATCACATGGCACAAACATGGCTGTCTGGGACTGAAAGAGTTTCTCTTAAAAGGTGGACGTGGTGCGTAATCACCAGAAAACATCTGGTCCACACCTGCTTCCCCCAGACTGCCCTCACCAATAAAATAAGGTCTTGTGGAAAAACATCTAGCCTGCTGATTCCTGTACACTGCAAAGATTTATTGAATGAATACTGTTTGCAGAGGCGTTTGGTAAATTGTAAGGTGCTGCGCAGATGTGAGGTGTGAGAATCACCATAGACTACTGACAGAACTTGAACTTTACAAAAGACTGGCCAGGCTGGCCTTATGCCAGTTGCTTTAATCGGGGAACGATTAACTTGGTAACCTTCTTGTTCTCTCAGTGATTGCGTTTCCCTGGGGTCTGGGGAGACTGCCTTGAATGTGGATTTCTCAAAGTGGCTCCATGCTGTGTCCCTGAGTGGGGCTAGGGCTCAGCCTTGGAAATTACAGTTTGTCTCTTCCTGCTGGGCACCATTGAGTAAGTGCCACCTTGCATACTGGCCAATCCCAGCAGCTGGGGCCTCCTGGGCAGCTGGCCAGCAGGAGTGACAGGCAGCTAGCAGGCCTCTCAGCCTTTCAACAGCTCTAGAGAGACGGTAGAAGGGCAGAGGGAAACTCAAATATGTTACATCTCTCTTGAGCCTAGACCTTTACAAACCTTAACTTATTGCATCTTCATAACAATATCACCAGTGGGGCATTATAATCCCCCATTTTACAGATGGAGGTAATGAGGCTTAGAGAGATTAAGTAATTTGGTCAGAGTGGTAGAAACCAATTGGGACCGAGATCCCAGCTCTCTGGGTTCCTCCATGCATTGCAGTAATAGCTTTTAAGCTCTCAACCAGCCGATTCTGTCTCAGCTCACTCTCTACAATGAGTATTGCATGATATGTATTCTTTTTAAAGTTCTTGTTCTATTTATCACCACTACTAAGGGAAGCAAGCATACAATATGGCTTTCATGGTCCCTATTTAACAGACCAGAAGTTAGAGGTTCAGTGGAAGAGAAGGGTTTTCTCAAGGTAACGCAGCTTGTTAGTCATGGGAACCAGGGCCTTTGACAACCTGTGTGGGGCTCTGTGGGCCCATACTTCCCTCTCATCCTGCAAGTCACACTTCTAGTTAGAAAGGGGGCAATATCCCCAAACTTAAAAATCGCATTTGTGCGTTCCCTATTTAGTTCAACTCATAAGTGAGTCAACCTTGGGTGCAAGTCCTCGCCTGACAATTGCTCTCACTGTGGCCATGCTGAGCTTCAGGTTATCTATAAACTGATGACATGTAGCACACAGCCCTGGAGTTTAGTCAGGGAGTCAGCAAAGCGTGCTTCTTAGAGGAAGTGGTTCCTATGATGGCCCGCTGGAAGGGAAGCAGCAGTCTGCTCCCTGTAGGACTTTATCCCATAATAGTCTGGTGATCCTGCATACTTGCAGGACCCTGAGATGCCTCTTCCAATCTTCTAGGCAGTGTGAGTCACTCCAAGTGCCTGGGTTTCTAGAATCAAGAGACAGTCAAAGACATGTAGAGCTCCCTGCTTTCTGTATAGACGGTATCTGCTTCAGGTTCCTCCTTGACCAAGATGCACACAGACCCTCAGTGAAACAATGGAGTGGGATTAAGGTGTTTTTTTGTGACCTCATTGCTTTACAGACTCACTGTCACACTTCAGAAGTGGCCCAGAGACCTTGGAGAAGATTCTGCATGTATTTAATCCTCACTTCCAATGTTGCCTTTCCACCCAGCAGAATAAGAAATTGATGCCAAAGTTCTGATGGCTGGTTTGGGCAGGGTGAGGAGATGCAGCCATTTCTTAGTTTCTGTCTTTTTTCAAAATGTTAATCAACCTGCCTTGTAGCAAACTAGCTGTTTCCTAGCAACGCTGAGTGAGGTAGCAGGATGGCATCTATTTTGAATCTTCTTGAAGTGACCCATTGACTCTCTTAGAGAGTGGCACTTATTGCCTTGAGATCATGTTGCTTTGCTAAGGGGAGGGGGTTTCCTCTAATCATGGTGGTGCGGACCTGGCAGAACTCTGCCGCTGATGCTCATGCCTGTCATGAATGTGACTTGTCCACTGTTTTGCTTATTCATGGACTCCTGTGTCCCGTCATACATGGACTTGGGTCATTCTTCCAGAAACTGGCGAACACTGACTTCTAGAGAAAAATCAAGCTTGGTTTCTGTCATGGGGAGAGACTTGTAACAAGCTCTGCGATAAGAGCTTATCATTCAGGCAAGAACAAAACAAGCCTGGAGGTGACAGGAATATTTTTCAAAGGAGCTGTAAGTTGAACCAGGCTTTGAAGTATGAATAGGAGTTTTGAAGGTAGTGAAAGAACAAGGTATTTGTTAGAGGGTATAGCATAATGCTATACCCTAAAGCATGAAAGAAACAGTGGGAAGTTGGTGACATCACCAGCTAACCCAAAAGTCCTTCCCTTGGGATGTTAATGAGTGTTATTCAGACAAGAAGGTCTGTCAACCAGTAAGAAATGCAGACTTGAAATGAAATTGACCTCTTTACGAAAGGACTTCTCAGCCCTAGGTAACACGTTGCTCTTTGTTTTGATTTTTTCAGGATCATGTAATTGTTTGCAGCATTTCTAGACACACTGATTTCTCAGCACATTTAAGCCATCTTTTATGAGGATGGTTCCTGGGGGCCTACCTTGAAAAGTGGTAAATTTTAGAGAAGGACTGTTTCCTGAGGGTGGTGGGAGATAGGCAATATCAGCATCTGATGGGGTTTCTCATAGCCCAGAGCAAGGATAAGATTTTTCTGTTGAAAGTGATGGGCAGCTAGGGAGAGATTTCCCAAAGAGTCTAGTGTTAAAAAGTATTCTGGGTGCAGGGCGAGAGTGGGCCATGGAGGGGAGCTTGCAGGCTGGATGCCAGGCTGTAGGCTGTTGGGTAGTTTTTGGTCTGTCCTTTTAGGGATGTATACATCTTCTGGGCCCTGGCTCCTAGCGTATGATAGGGGTTTAATCCTGACCCAGGGCAGGATACTGTTACTGGACTAGCCTACATTGGGGTTTAGCTGAGTCCTGTTGGACTGTATGCCTACAGCGAGATTTTCCCCTATTCGTCAGTAGTTCTTCACTCAGAAGGTAGCTGGTATCTGCTCATTGGTTCTGGTGCTTGTTTTTGTTAGAGCTGTCATTCTGTTTACTTTCTGCTACAAGCCCAGTTAGGTAGTCAGTGGTGTTTGCTGAGCTCAGCATTGATGGGCTCAGGAACTATAGCTGACTTAGATGGAGCATTCTTTATGCTAAGAAAGGTGGAAAAAGTCACCAGGATATTGGATCAAAGACAATAGTCTAAAGCAACAGTTCTGTTCAAAGGAGAGGAAGCTTAACAGGTATGACTGTGAATTGGAAAAATCATAAGCCCTGGGCTCAGAGCTCACAGCCAAAAATAGGTTCATATTCCAGATCTATGACTGACTGGCTGCATAATCACAGTCAAGTTACTTAACCTCTCTGAACCTTGCTTTTATTACTGCAACATGAAAATAGTACAAATTTTAACATGATCATAGATGTTTAACATGTTGAGTCTGCTTAATAGATGTAGGTGTAGTTCAATTTTTCTTAGGCCTTAAATCCAGTATCCCAAGACCAGACATGGTTGAGTAACAGCAGCTGTGAAAACAATTTTCCTGGTTTTGGTGGAAAAATTGCTTGTGGGAAGACTGCCAGGAAAACTGATAAGAGCATAGGCTCCATCAATAAAAGGAGAGAGTCTAGTCAAGGGGAACTCCTAGACACATGCTTATCCACGTTCAAAG
Source organism: Condylura cristata (assembly GCF_000260355.1). NCBI lineage: Eukaryota > Metazoa > Chordata > Mammalia > Eulipotyphla > Talpidae > Condylura > Condylura cristata. The sequence continues at coordinate 42,872,708 of NW_004567116.1, read as the reverse complement.
ATCGCCCACACTCTGAGCAATAACTGTAATATAGATGTTGGTTCATATCAAAAAGTCAGGGTAGGTGAAAGACCACATACAGATCAAGTGAAAGAGTTCAGGGTCTTACCATGAAAAAGAGGATTCTGTAGAGTAGTATGGCAGAAGGGAAAGTTGTATCCAATTGAATCCACAGTGGAGCCAGATATATAGTAGGTTGTTAAGAAATATTTATTGGATGGACGGATGGACAGATAGATGGATGGCTGGCCGGACGGATGGATGTATGGATAGGTAAGTGGGTAGAAGGATGGACAGAGGGACGGACAGATGAATGGATGGATAGGAGGATGGTAGGTAGGTGAATAAATTAATGGGTGGATGGAAAGATGAATGGATAAATGGGTGAATGAGTAGCTGAGTAGATGCATAGATGATGATGGAATCCGGCAGACCTCACTATGATTACCGCCTCCCTATGGATTACTGACTGTGACTTAGGGATGGTATTCAGAAGCTCTACCCCAGAGTTGCTTAGGGATAGGGAAGTCTACTGTGTTTTTCCTAAGGACTCAGTGAGAATATGTGTGTTCATTCCTCAACACTGAATTTATTGCCTTTTATCCCCTGTCATGGTCACTTTGTCAGGTTGGTGGCTCCAAAGTTGGTCACATGGAAAGGGAATTGAACATACTTTCTAGAGTGTGACAGTCAGGTCAAAATTCTGGTAACCTTCTCAAGACTGGAAATTTTAAAATGGTCCAGGTTGCTGGAGTGAGCTCCCCCGCCCTGTGTGTGTGTGAGTGGTATAGGATTCTAAACTGGAACAGCAAACAGACCGTCTCTTCATGGTCTCTACTCATCAATGATTTCTAAGTTCTTAATCTCGGTTTGTCCATCTGTGAAATGGGGAACAACAACACTGGCTATCAAAACCAAATGAGGCAATGGGTGTGAAGTGTTCTGAGAAGCTGTCAAGTAACATCAGCGGTTGGACACTGCATCTCCGTGGTCACAGCCAGGCCTGAGTAGATTTTGGTGGTCAACCAAATGTTGGTTTTCTAGGACTTTCACATGATAGTTCAGATTTTGTTTAACTTATTTTGAAAGGAAAAAGATAGAAGGGATCTGGGCCCTTATTTTCACCTGAGTAGAACTGAGCTATAATGGGGCTTGATAGGTGGCTCCATCCATAAAAGTGGACAGTCTAGTCGGGGGACTCTTTTAGACACATGCTTATCCAGGCTCTGTTCAGATTGCCTCCATGCTGAGCAATAACTATAACAGACATTGGTTCATACCAACAAGTCGGGGTATGAGGAAGACCTGGAAACTGATCACATAAAGAGCCACTTCCTCTGGTCTCTTTGGAACTGAGATTAGACTGACTTGCTGGCCTCTGAACCATTTGGTTTGTGCCCTCTAAGTCCATCTGGGCTTTTAGCCTTGGAACTTGGACTGTAACCTGGGAATAAACCAGCCAAGCACCACAGGAGCTAGAAAGGTGGTGTGAGGATTTGGCCCTGGAGTTGAGCTGTCTGAAGTTAAATCCCAGTTCTACTACTTACTTGTGCTGAACCTAGTTAGTTTCTCAGCATCTCTGCTTTTGGTTTCCTCAGTTAGAAAACAGTTAATAACAGACCTACTCTACAGGTTGTATGACCACTAAATTTGTGCCTGCCACCAAAAGTAAGTGGCATCCATGACGGCTGAAGTCAGGCATCCTTTTTACAATGTGAGTCATCCTCTCTCTTCAGGTTGATTGGCTGTTTACCGTGGTGCATCTGAGCACCAAAACCTGACAAGTTTCCCGACAACAATGATTGCAGAACATGTGTCCTTTCTGCATGAGTAGCAGAGGCTGCTGGAAGGAGGGCAGTTGTAAGGCAAAACAAGCATTCTTCCTGGCACCCCCACAGAGAAGTCTGGCTGGTTTCCCCCAAGTGGAAAGCCTCCTGGTTGCAGGTTGCTGGAAGGGCTGTGTTTTACCAGAACCATTAGGTTTCCTTCGGCATCTGACATTTATAACCTCACAGGCTAAGAGGAAACTACTGTATCATTTCTGCTTGTATAACACTTAGAAGTAAGTTGATGGGGTTTTCTCTCCTGTTCTTCCTACTCATCTATTGAAACTGCATGCTCTCAGCACTAGCGTATAAGGGAGTAGCTATTGCACCCCAACTTTTCCCTTAGGCAGATGTGTGGCCCCTCCATCCTCACCAAAACTCTGAAGCAAGGGCTCTGTTGTACCCCCATTTTACAGGTGAGAAAGTGGAGGTTTAGGAATCTTATGGGAGGTGCTTACAGTGCATGAGTAGTAAGAGCAGAGTCCACACTTAGGACTCTCACCCCATGGCCTGGGAGCATCAATCTCCATCAGCCCAGGAGAAAAAATGTTGGCCTTGCAAAGGGGTAAAAAAAAAAAAATCCAGTTATCAGTCAGGGACAAGTCAGCCTGTCTCCAGCAGGAGAACACACTGGTCTTTGTGCTGAGCACAATCACGGCTTTTGTCAACCGCCAGGGCAGCCTGCCTCTGTCCCTGCACTTTCTCTCTCTCTCAATCTTTTATCCTCACCAGTACAAGCGTGTGTACCTCTGCTCCTGGTGGGCCTCTGCTCGCCTGCCTGGTTGGAGGAGAGGTCCACACTCTTGCCTGACTTGATGTTTCTTTTTTACTGCTTTACCTGCAGAACTGATGGAGCAGGTGTGGCTGTTGGGTCCTCCTGACTCTGCAGCAGACAGAGCAGAAGCTGACCAGTCCTTGGCTGGGGCTCCTATCAGGAGAGTATTTGGGTCTGACTGCCCAGTGCTGTCTGTACCCTGACCCTGCCTCGGTTTAGATGAGTGTGTGTGTATGTGTGGAAATGTGGCTTTAGAAGTCTGAGCTTTGTTTCTTCAGCTGCCAAACAAGGGGGTGACACATCACGAGGGTTGTGGGGGCCCCTAGCTCTCAATTCTGGCAGCTGAAACATTATTTGCTATTCAGTTTTCACAGTTTCCCTAGAAGCATGCTCTGGTACCATTTTGCAGATGAGGAAGGTCAGTCACCATTTCCAGCATGTGCCTGTTATTAGTCCCATCTGTGTATCAGGCTGAGCACTGGACTCAAAACTGAGAGGAGGAGGCCTTGGTGAGCTTCCAGGGAACTCAGAATCTGGTGGAGCTACTTTGTCCCAGTAGCCTCGTGCCTTTTCCTTCCAGGAAATCAGGGACCAGGGAATGGACAATGCCCAGTGACTCAGCAAGTGGCTACTCCATTCTTCCCATCACATGAGCCCATATTCTGCAAGTCATCCTTCATTCTTTCATGTCCTTCACCCCATGGCGGTTCATTAGCAAGCCCTGTCAAATGCACTGCTGAGCTTATTGTGTGCTCAAGTAGGCTCCTGGCAGCATTTGAGAATCGATTGTGCACATGTCTCCAGTTTTGCCTTCATTGATGTCACGTGGTCATCTGCCATGGTGGGAGTATTTACACCACGGAAATCAGCAAGGAGGACTTTTTACCCTGAGAGCCACACATTAAACATTTACCAACACTTTGTTACCCGAATCTTTCCACTTCCCTCTATTTCCATTTCTACCATTTGAGCTTAAACCACTTTCATCTCTTACTCAGCAGGTTCTACTCAGCCCCCCTGCTGGTCTTTCTACTATGCATTCCCTACAAGGCAGCTGGAGAGAGCTTAAAAAAAATGTAAATCAGCTCCTGTCACTCCCTTCTGTAAAACCTTCCTGTGGCTTCCAGGAATGCTCAGAATAAAAACCTAACTCCTTACCGAGGCCTGCGTAGCTTACTCTACCTGTCTTGCCAACTTCTGATCTCATCGCCTGCCCTCCCCTGCTAACCAGGCCTCCCACACACTGACCTTACTGATACTGTAAAAAGCCAGCAACTTCCTCTCTCAGGACTTGCGCTGTTTGAAGTGCTGGGCCCTTAGGTCTTTGCATGACTACCTTCTTTTAGGCAACCAGGGCTTCACGCACCTCCTCCTGGAAGTCTTCCTTGACCACCTCTCTCCCCAGCATGAACAAGTCCTTCTATCTCCCTACCCCAGCCCTACTCAAAGTCACTTTCTATCACAGCTCCCTGGGCCTTCTGTTTTGCTATCTCCCACTAAACAAAAGCCTTATCTTCCCTGTGACAGAGGTTGAGATATCAGAGGTGCTTAGCAAAAAAATTGACACTCTAGGAGTGATTTCTCCCCATCACTGCCGAATGGAGGCCACTGCAACAGAAGTTCTGCTCTCTGTTGGATGGGTTTGGAAGATACGTGTTTGGTTTCCAGAAAACCAGTTAAGAGACATCTTGCTGAGGAGGTGGTTTTCAAATATCCTCCCTATGCTTCCGTCATCAGGTCCCAGGGCTGCCGTTAGTGCTCTGAAGCATTGCCTCCCTCACTGTGCCCCAAAAACACTTCCCTTCACAGTCCCTGGGCAGAGTCTGAAACCTTTGCTAGCAGGCACTTTCCTGTTTTAGTGGCATTTACAAGCAGTGGCATCATCTCTGTAGAGACACACACGGAGGCCTCTAAGTTACGAGGATCCTGATGCCTAGGCTTATATTTGCCTCAAAGCTCTTTATACCTCCTTTTCCCCCCTTGATTCTTTTAGTAAGTCAGGTTTTGTACACAGGTCATGGGACGACCAAAAAAAATCTCATTTCAAATTCAGGCCCCGCCCTTGCTAGCTACGTGAGTAGTCCGACTTTGGGCACAATGCACAAATTCACTAAGATTCCTTTTTCACAGCTGTAAAATGGGAATGATAATGGAGCTAATGCCACTGATGTGCTTAGCTCACGATGAGCTTTAAATTGAGAGTGAATTAAGCCCCATGAGTTAATAAATATGAAAGCATTTTATATAGAATATGTGTGGTGGTGGTGATGGTGATGGTGATGGATGAATTGTAAAATGTTCCTTTCCAAAGCACTTGTGCTATTGGCCCTAAACTTTCATTTACTGTACAGTAGTGAAATGAGAGGTAATTGACTTATAGACCTCTCTCATTGATCCAAATTAAATTTCACTATGTTCCAGCTGGAACCCTTGGCCTCTATCTCAATCATAGTATTTCATTTCTATAGAAATACTGTATCTATTAAAATTATCTATTTCTGAGGTACTTCAAATTGTCAACATAGTCTTTGTGCTTCACCTTCTGACTGACTTATATAACCTCACTTTACTAAGGTTGGGAGAAGCTGTCTGAGAGCTTGTGAAGATTAATGTTCTGTTTTAAGTATCAAGACCTGCGGAGAGCTCCTTTTAGGGCAACCCATGTCTCTTATTGAGCATCTGCTGCAACCAGAGCATTAAAGAGTGAAGACTGTATAAAACTATCCCCTAAGGAGGGAGTTTGGGAGCTTGGGATACTGTATTTTTTTTTTAAGCACTTTACTAGTTTCCTAATTTCTTCCATGGTTTATAGTGATTTCCCAAAACCTACCTAGCATTGGGTTGTGAGGAAGGAGATGCGTAAGACCCAGCCCTTTTCCAAAAGGAGATGTCTGTTCAGTTAAGGAGAGAGCCACAAGCATGAAGGAGCTAGAGATTTTTTTCAGAGGATATGAGAAAGAGGCCCAATGGAGTGGGAATTGCATAAGAGTGCCAGGTACCTCACGGCTCCCAGCTAGAGGCTGGGGGTTCTGATGGGGGAGGGATCGCAAATAAACTCACATCTGGTAAGGCATTGTTATGGGCACCTAATCAGAACAGACAGAGAGCAGGACAGGAAGAAAAGATGAAACACTTGCCAAAGAGTGTCACTGTCACCTAAGACAGTGAAGGACAGGTAAGCCACTGGGGAGCTCAGACTGCCTTGGTGGAAAAGGATGGTTTTGAGGAGGGCTTGGCCGTCTGGACTGATACCTGATGGACCAAGACTGGAGTGGGATGGGCTTCTGACAGAGGTGACAATAATAACAGATACACTACAGAAAAAGTGCTGGGGTCAACCAGCTGGCCTGCTTGGCCTGGTTCTATCCGAGATATGACTGCCAGTGACATCGGGACTGGAGCCCACATCATCAAGACATTGCAAACCTCTAGGAGCTTCTTCTGGAATCTTCTACCTCCATGTTCTTTCTGCAGCAGAGAACCCAAGATAGTTTCTGCGCCAGGTTCTACTTCAGAGAGGTGGGACTTTTTCAAAATCTTGTTGATTGCACTATATTAGGAGTCTCTTCTCCCACAATATGTTCCTGGGATGAAGCGCACGTTTCCTCTCTGAGGGTGGTGGTTAATAATAGGTGCGCCACCCAACGCGGGAACAGGAGAAGCACGCAGGAATGCGGGAGGCACACGTTTAATGAGTTCACAAAACGTTTTTGTTTTCCTAATTTTCACATCCCCCACACCTCTCCCGCCCGGCTGTGAAAATTCCCTGATGGAGCTGATGGCTCAGGTTCCCTTGAGGAGGGTGGGAGCTGCAGGGTGTGGCCCCCTGAGTTCTGCAGCTGGGTCCTGGGGACCCCTCTGATGTGGGGTCCAAAATGCAGGAGACATTGGTGCATTCACAGCTTCAGATTCCTAAATAATGACTATAACTCTGGTCACTGGGGGCCACCAAGGACAAGACAACATGGTGTCAATCACTTCTGAAATGCAGGCATTTGAGAGGAGATGCTGCCATTCAGAGCCCGAGTGTTTCTCTTCCATGCTGTGCTCCCAGCCATAGCTGGAGGAGTGACACCCTCTAGAAAGCAAAGGGGAGCTGGCAGAGGACAAAGCAGAGGAAAGTTATGTGGCTGTTCACCTCAACGTTGAGGTCTGATGCCATGCTGGCCACTTCTCTGAGTTTCCTCCTCTGTAAAATGGATGCGGTCATTCCTCCTTTGTGGTATCCTTGATGGGGTGAAGTCAGTGTGGCATACTCAGTCATCCATTGAGGTTAGCTCTTTTTTTTATGCTTAAAGGAACTGGGGGAACAGGCCAGAGGTAAGGGGGTGGGAGGATTCACTAGAGACAGAGTGGGGAGCAAAACAGGTGGATCTATTCAAATACACTGCTGAGGAGAGCAGCAGGTGAGATAGGAGAGGTCTGCTATGCCATGTGGGTCAGCTCCCTGGTCGAGATCAAACTTAGGCTGTAGGGGTGATATTACTAAGACTTAACCCCTAGGCCACCAGAATAACCAGTGTTAGCTTTTCTTTCTTTAAAAAAAAAAATTAAAAAAAAGATTTTATTTATGCACACAGAAATGGGGTACAGGCCAGAGGTGCAGGGCTTGCAAGAAGATTCACAAGAAACAGAGTGGGTTGCAGAACAGGCAGGTTGACAAAGTACACTGCTGAGAGGAGCAATGAGCAAGACAGGAGAGATCTGCTGCACCATGTGGATCACCTCAGGGGTGGGGATTAAACTTGCACTGAAGCAGTCATGGCTTGACTTAGCTTCACAGTTCAGTGCTCCAACCCGCTCTGCCACCAAGGAGGGCCATAGCCAGTGTTAGCTTTTCTTGAAGAGCCTTTAAATGTTGGGGTTCTGAGACCCCCCTATCCCAGCTTTGAGCAGCACTCATTTCTTGGAAAGGGAGCACAGACAGCTTAAAATCGTCACTGCCAGACTCTCCTTCCTCACCTTCCAACATTAGGACATCTCAGTCACTTATTCAGACCTTGGCAGAAGACAGAGGGACCCCAGAGCTAATTACTGCCCTCTTCCTGGAAAACCCCTCATCGGCCCTGCAGCAGTTTGTGCAGGCCAGGCCTTTCCCCCGTTCTGAAGGAACAGGAGCACAGGGAGCTCTCGCCTCTGACTGCATTTCATTTGACCCCTGAGGATGACCAGCTGATTTATCACACTGAGCTGAGATTCTGGAAAGTCCTCATACTCTTTGTGCCCCTCCTGTGAAACCCTGATGGAGATGGCCCTGGGGGAAAGTAGCCATGTCACGAGCTCAAAATTATGCGAGTCCTCAGCCTCTCTATAGGGCTATCCCCACAGAACCAAGAGGAAAATTTATCTATATTCATAAATGTGTTATATATGTGTGTGTGTGTATGTGTGTGTGTGTACAGATACCCACATACCTGAGTACGTGTGTGTATGTGTGTGTGTGTGTGTGTGTGTGTGTTTGAAGAAAGAGGCACTAACTGATTTGTAGCAATCAGCTCACACAGTTGTATGGACTGACAAGTCTGAAATCTGTGGGGCAGGCCAGCAGTAGGAGTTGAACCTGTAACCCTGAGTCCAAAATCTGCAAGGTTAAGAAGTCTGAAAACTCAGGTGGGATTTCTATGATGAATCTTGAGGCAGAATTCCTTCTTTCTAGGAAATCTTAGTCTTTTTTTTTTTTAAGGCCTTCAGCTAATGGGATGAGACCCACCCACATTTTGAAAAATAATCTGCTTTACTTCAAGTCAACTAACTGTAAGTGCTAGTTAACATCTACAAAATACCTTCACAGAAATATCTAGACTAGTGTTTGACCAACAACTAAAAACCATAGCTTGAGCAAGTGACACATAAGTCAACCATCGTATCCCTTGATAAGTCTTGCCCTGGAGAAAAGGACACTTTGGAAGCTCAAGGGTCTGAGTTAGGGCCTGGTGAGGACCCCCTCTGCTGCTGCACCCCCAGACTCAGGGAATTATCTCCAGATATGCAGTCAAAGAATGGGTCAGTATTTCTAAGCAAGAGTTCAGTGTTGAGTGGAACTCTAGATTGATTGTTAGAAGTTTGTAGGAAAGGAAAAGAAAGGGCATTCTCTTGCCTTGAAATGGGCCCACATACAAATAACTGCATTATGGTAAATTTTCAGTACCAAATCAATGAGCTTGCTGTATAGTAGCACTATGCTTTGTGAGAATTCCACTAGCCTGGAATAAGGGCTGTTATGAGAAAGCTTCTACTGTGAGGTGCCTGTCAGCTAGCTGGTGAATCTTAATCTTTTGTGATGTATGGCTCTTTTTGGAATCTAGCACAAGCCATGGAGCTTCCCCCAAACAGTGCTCACCCAAAGACACATCTAGTGTTGTGGACTGTTAGGGGAGGTGCATTACCAGGTAAAAGCCCTTCCAGTTGACAAGGTTCTTTGTACAGGAATTCTCAGAGAATTTATGTCTCCTATCTTGAAGACTAAGTGTGCCTCACCAGAGAAGTTAGCTTATTTTTACCTGGTAAACATGGAATTTTGTGACTTATATTTCATTTTCCCTTCTCTGCTAGGGAGTGGACCATCAAAGCCTGCTAGGAGAATGAACATCATTCTTGCTCAATTTTGGTTATCTGCCTTTTTCTTTCTCATCCACTGCTATGCCAATTTTCTATTTGGTGTATTGGGTTGGATTTGTTTTTTCACATTCCTTTTAACTAGGTCAATACCTTCTTCAGGGATAACAAGTATGCTGGAAAGATACAGATCAACAACTAGGAATAATGATGAGTCCTACCATTTGACACAGCACCAAGGGGCAGGCTCAGTCCTATCTTTCATGGGGCTCAGTGCAAATTGAAAGTGTATTGCCCCTTGTTTAAAAATTAAGAATTTTAGAACTGTAATAGAAGAGCCTTAAATCAAGGCTAGGCCTCTTCTGAGAAGACCCCACACTACGGCACAGGCTGTGAGCCTATGAATTCAGCCTGGTTAGGGAAAAGGAGTCTACCCAAGACAGGTGATGCTTGAAAAAGCCAGAGGGAAGGACAGGGCTTTGCCAGTGTCACGGGAAGGGGTGACGGGGGTTTCCTGACAGAAGGAACAGCTGGTGCTAAGACTATGACATGTGGGAGTGAAGTCATGAGAAGGGCTGTATCAGGAGGTGTTTCAAGAAAGGTAAAAATAGGTGAGGCCATCAGAATTCTAGAAATCACCAAGAGAGATATCTATTATCTGTAATTTATTGATATCAATCCCAATCCCAGATTGTTCACAGGAAACTGATTTCCCATTGATTTCCAAAACTCATAAAGTCACAATCTGACCAAGACCCTTTGCCCATTTTTTCTGCCCATTCCCCAATATCCCACAATGCACTGGGATAAGCCCAGATCACATTGTGGTTAATATGAAACGCATATATGGGTCTTGAGCTCCGGCTGCCCCAAACTAGCTGCTGAGGTGGAGGAAACTCTACAACATGTTTTACACTCAGCATCTCACAGTCTTGGAGACATTTGCATCCCTCAGGGAATTTCTGTCAGCTTCTTTAGCATGTCCCAAACATTCCAAAAAGTCATGAAAAACTGCCCTTGACATTTTGTGTGAACTTGGACCAATGGCCTGCCCCCTTCCAGTGATGTCTGCCTCTTTCCTTCCCAGCAAGAATTGGGTAGTTAACCCCCTTCCTCCTCCTGTGATGTCTTGCTGTTCTTTTACATCACCTCTGATAAATCATCTGGGACGCCATGCTATCAACAGCGTTGCCGTAAGCCCTTTCTACAGATCCATAAATGAGATCACGTTCTGAGGAGAAGCATTAAGCAGCAATTTGGGAAGCTTGAGGCTGTTTATTTGCCTGAAACCATTTTCCCTGAAAATGCACTGGGCAAGATGTCTGTGATACAGAGATCAAGGCACCTGTGCAGGTTCTGAAAGCTGCACTTTTCTTAGAGAGAACAACTTTCAGCAACGCCGGTCCTGGTGCACCACACCAGCCTGCACCAAATAGAAGGGGATCCTGACTTAAAACCTTTCAGTGTGGGTAAACTGAGGCCCAAAGAAATCAAATGATTAGTCTAGGTTTGCACAGTTAAAAAGTGGCCAGCCAACTGCTAGGAGAGTTCCTCTTCTATTTCCAAAATGTAACTGTCGCTAGGATAAAAGCTTCCAAGCATTAGCTAGGTGTCTCTCTACCAGTCTCTTCCTTTGAGCCTCGCTTTCGTCATCTATGAATAGGGAGCCAACATCCTTTTCTCAAGCTTGGTTAGAGGATGATGAGCCCTGTGCAGAGGCACCTAGCTCTGTCCTAGCAGGGTGGACTTGGGGAAGTTGTACTTACCTGAACCTCCCTGGGCCTCAGCTTCCTTGGCTCTAAAGTGAACACCATCGGAGGATTGAAAAGCCTGAATTCAGCAACACCTGGTGCATTGTATACATGATGTATAAGTTAGCTCATTCCATTGCTATTATCCTCACTGTCAGCATGGAGTAGGCAAATCCTTATAATTATTTTTCCCCCTCTCATGTAGGCAGAGTTGCTGTATACCCAGAATAAGTGCTCTGGAGATAAACAAGCAGGACTTTCGAACCAGGTTCTGCCGTTTGCTGGCGATGTATGGCTGGCTGGGCTTCTCGACCATTCTGAGCCTTAGTTTCCTCATCCATGAAGTGGAATAGCAATGGTCACCATGACCATTGAGAGGACTGAAAATAATTTCTGTTATGTCATTTGCATAAAATATTTATAGCAGTTATTATTTCTTTCTCAGTTGTGATTTTGATTGATCTTAAAGCAAAATTCCTCTAGGCCTAGAGCCAGGCAGCCCTCCCCACACCCCATGTGTCTGTTGCTACAGGAGCTGTTGCTGGCAATTTAGGTAGTTTGCATCATGCAGCTGTACCTCAGTAATGCCTGCAATGGAGGCATGATGAAAAAGCAGCTAACACGCACAGCCCAGGGATCTGGCTAAGCCAGTGACCCAAACCTCCACCAATAAACAACGAGTGCAAACACTTGCATTCAGTTGCAATCCTGGGATTTCACCAGAGGTAGGAGGCTCCAGAAGAGGGGGACAAGGGGAGCCTGTGGATTGTGCTTCAGCCGGTGGCTGCTGGTTCTACCTGCCCTACTGAATGTGCCTGCTGTATCCGCCACCACAGAAGGTAGGTGGGCAAGACACAGGAGCAAACTTTACTGGGGGAGCCTCTACCTGGTGGGAACGTCTGACCCGCCAACTGCATGCCCAGTTGGGGTGCTCACCTGATGTGGACTTGGTCCAGGGATGGAGCTTCAGAATTGGGCAGTTAGGAAGGCTGCTGGCTTAGCTCCGCAGCATCTACCATTTGTTTGGCTGAGTAGCAGAAAAAGCAGAGGTTGCTACTGGCGGACTCTACAGCCGCACCTTTGTGATACAGAGGTACGTGTCCTTATGGTTGCGATCTGGTTTGAGCAGATGGTGAGCCCTTTGCTACTTCTTGGATAAAGGACAGAGAATTTTATTTTCCACTCGCACAGGAACACAAGACTTCGTTGCTAAGGGCCACATTGCTAGTCAAACTGATTCTTCAGTTTGTTCAAAATTGTCCATTTGGTGAAGCAAATTAATTTGGCTTTTTTTTTTTTTTTTTTTTTACTTAGAGGGTGATTTGATATGGCATACTTACAAAACAAAGGCTACAAAACAAAGGAAGATCCTGTTTATTTAAATACTTTATTTGTTCTAAGCTAAATTTAGGTGAGGTTTAGGCCTCTGGATTCAGAAGGGTGAATTAAGCCTGCTGAAATCTGCAACTTGAAGCAGTCTGTCTGTTCTCTTCTCATAGATGACAGGTGATTTTTGCCCTGAGAGATCATGGACACGCTTGCACCAGTCAGTCTAGCACACTTGTTGTTACGGAGTGTGATGTTTTGCTTTAAGGAAGAGGGATTTGCTGTCAACTATTTCAGTACTGCCAACTTTCCGTTCTGCGACTTGATGAATGACTTAATCGTGCTAAGTCTCAGTTTGTCATCTGTAAAATGGGGAGACATTAGTCTTGATCTACCTTATGAGATTGTCATCACGATCGATGAGACATGTAAAAAGCCTTTGCCACTGGCTGGCAATGGTTTGCAGCAATGAGGCCTGGATGCAGCGGCTGAGCTGGACAGGTTTAAAAGGTTCTAGAGATCACACCCGTGACTGCCAGCCAGCTTCTCATTAGCTCTGTTGCCATAAAGACTATGTGGAACTCTGGAGCCCTCTCATACTGACTCACCAGAGCTGATTGCTAATTTTTCAGAGATTTTTTGAACCAGTTATTAAATAACCATTATTAAAAATTAGGTTATGTAAACTTACATTTAAACAAACTTTATTTAAAAGAAAGGAGCAAATACTTGACATTCACCACTTCCTGATCATTTTGCTTCAGACTCTGTTCCCGGGTGATTTATGTCTATTTTGTCCATGTGGTGGGAGTTCTCGTGCCTCTTGGACTCATCTAACTCTGACTTCACTTCCAAAAGCTCCATCTCGGGAGGAAGAAATCAGCCGAAGAGGAGCATTAATACTTCAAAGATCAGCAAGTGCTATAAAAATCAGGGGCTTTTTTTTTTTTTTTTTCCTGAAGAGCCAGTTGTTCAATATTTACCAGCACACCTTTGGGTAAAACTTACTAAGATTGGTATTTCATTGTTGAACAAGTGCTGGTTATCAGACAATTCTTTATTATGTTTAGCTCAAACGTGTTTCTTGTAGCTTGAGTTATACTTAAAACCGTCAGTGATTTATTTTTAAACTGGTAAATACTAGTTCTTAAGCTGGTTTAAAAAAGAAAAAAGAAATATAAATAAATACCTTGGCTTATGACTTTGTCTTTGCCTTCATCTGCCTATTCTGTATCTCTCCCATTCTTGGCGTATGGGCCATGGTAAGACCCCGAAGAAAGTGTTGTTTTGTTAAGTTCACCATCTTAGTATTCAGATCAGAATCTCTAAATCTCATTTCTCAGAAGGGACTTTTCTCTCTTAAGTGATAACCATTTTCAGAAGTGCTGAGATTGTGATATTAAGGAAGCCCAGCCTAAACTAAAATGTTCTCAGATTTCCCCACTTTGAGTTGGGGACTCTTCTCTAAAATCATTAACTGAATAAAAGAGAGGCAGGACTCTGAAAAGCTATTCCCCTATTAGAAGTCTCTCTATGTGAGTGACCACACAGGACATTCCATCCATGCCAGACAGAGACAGGGGGAAATGTCAGTCTCCTCAAAGACAAGACCTAGATGGATGAAAGTGGCAAGCTGGGAACCATAACCAGAAGCCTGTGGGAAGGAAGGTCATTGTGACACATTGAGGCTTCTGACAGAAGCAGAAAGGCGGCTGAACAAGTTGACACCTGTTCAGTGAGGCAGAGTTCTAGAGTCAGCATCCTGGAGGCCGATTCTGGTCATATTTCTCTGGTGAGGTGTGTGACCTTTAATGACTTTGTGTCACTAAACCTCTTTGTGCCTCCCCCCCCTTTTTTAAACCATTTTTGGAAATAGGAGCTGTAATACTTACACTATTACTTTTCAAACAAATGAAGTAAGATCAAAACATGGAGACCCAGGAACATAATATGCACCAATAGAATTCACTACTCTGCTTGTCATATTAAGAGTCATACCAAGTAATTTAGGGTTTGAGGGACTCAGAATGTTCCTAAGGAATCAGGTACCCTATCTGCATCAAAAGGAAATTTGTCTTTATAGGTGGTAGATACATATTACAGTGAGTCATCAATTCATGCTATGGATCAGTTCTCAGACACGGAAGCTTTAAGAAAAATAACTTAAAGTGCTAAAGTGGAAGCAGATCCTCAGATAATGTGATTTGATTTGACATCACCCATATATGATGTTTGTTATTTGAGGACTGCTGTGTTT